>NW_027471159.1:0-28542 GCF_051020765.1 Lasioglossum baleicum
CGTTATTTTACGTTATCGTTTTATTTATTCCATATTTTTATCATGGCTTCTACTCCGGTCACGTATAACCACCTAGAAATTGAAAGAAAGAATTTTCAATTAAATTTATCAAGATTTCAGTAATTGAAATCCTTATCATTTCCCTGAAAATCCACCAAATTTTTCGATTTATCATGCAGTCCCCAAATATAATTCCAATGCCTGCAGGTCTACCTTAAAAATAAATAACAAAAACTGTCAACGACTCTCGACGACGTATTTTCCTTGACACGGTATCGACATGGAGCAGGAAATCGACTGGTAAGCAGTCGAATGGTGGTTTCTCGATCGATCGCACAGGATTAGAACGATCCGGTTCTTCTCACATCCGTCTCGCCACGGTTTTCGTCGCTTTCGATTCGACAGCTCGTCAAAGCTCGCTGACACCGGCAAAATTGGCTCGCGCTTGTCGCGAAGATGAAGTTGAAGTTCAATTTAAAGTTCCCGAGAGCCGAACGCCCGATGATTTTCATTGTGCCGCGACGACAGCGCCGGGATTAGTCGTCGACGCCGTCGCTGACGTCGCTAGCGTCGTGGGCCACTTTACTCGATCGTGGTACGTTTGCAGTGACGTAATTAACGTAATTAATTCCCCTCGATGTTTCATCCTCTCCTAGAATCTCTTCTTTCTTGCTTACCTAAAGTTTCTTCTGTTCTTTTCTCTTCTTATTTCTTCTTTTTTCTTCTTTTTCTTGCTTTGAGAATTGTTCTGCTGATATATTGGCATGGAAAGAAACCGTAGCTCGACGCATAGGTGAAAGAGGGGACTTAACGAAGGAATTTTTTTTCACGATCGTAGACTAAAGGGGTAGTAGAGCTTCGTGGCTCGAAAGGCTTTCGTAAGATAGTTTGCGGACGATGAAACTCTTTTTTACGCTGTTATTAAGGCCATTGTTGACTCGCTTTGAGGGAAGAGGATGAAAGGACCCGGATGTCACGAGAGGAATATAGTTGTAGAGTTAAGGAGAGGTAGTCTTAGGAAGCTTATGAAATGGGAGGTTGCCACTTTTCTTGAATTTTTCACCAAAGCTCTCCGTGCCTTAAAGGATTTGTAGTATTTTTATTCGCACTCTGTTTGCTGGTTCCACGGTGGAATTTCAGAAAGTAAAACTGTCTTTGTCCTGTTTTTATTGCAATTTTATGTGAGTGTATAGAAAAAGTAACAAATGTAGAACAAAATGCAATATTTTGATTCTGGATATTAGCTATTGGACTCTCGAATTTCATCGACGTTAAATTTCGAACTGTTTCGTTTAACAATATTTTTATATTTAATACTACTTATAAAAGTAAAAATCTAATTTTATATTCGTGATTTCGAAAAATTCTTGCATTGCTTTGATATTCATCAGAGGATATTGAAAATATCGAATAAAAAGAAAAATGTCGGTGAAAATTGTGTTCATGCAACGTGGATGTAAAATAATAATAATATCGTAATAATTAGAACACGAAGAAGCGATGAGATTCGATTTCCTTTGATATCAAATGTACCCTCATACTCGAGTTTCTGATTTTTAATCCACTGGAGTGGAAATTGGAAAACAGCGTCACGGATATTATTACTTGCTTCAGATGTTTTCGTGTTGGATCCATTTCTATCTCCCAACTTTATAAATATTTTTGCGACGGTAAAACACACACTTCAAAAATTTTTCAGAAGTAAATAAAAAGCAGATTGCCTTTCGAGAACGCATTAATCCAACTGAAAATACATCTGAATGCTAAACATACCATAGAATATACGTGAGAGTAAAATATAGAAATGTAGGTACAAAAAACTGCACCACGTAAATAATTTTTTCCGTTACAAAGGAATTGATTAAAAGTAACTATAAAAAATATTTTCTGTAAGAAGAATTCTATCAATTTCATTATTCGAAAGATCTTAAATTTTATACGATACAATGATAATTAATTGTAAGTTTCTAATATTAAATTTCTATTAACCTAAATTGCATACACATATAGTACCTTCATTATAATTCACCCATAGCATCCTGACCAAATACAAATCGATTTTCACCCAAGACACGATATCATAATTTCCAGGTAATAATTTAACAAAATAGCGCGAAATGAAATGAAATTTGAAAAGCCGCAAGTATTTCTGTATGGAAAATAAAATTCGATCAATTGTATTACTCCGAGAAGCTGAAATTTCGCACGTTTGAAATTGATCTAAAATTCAAATTCCTCATAAATCACGTACACGTACGCTCTATCTATCGCGACGAGTGCTATAATTCATTCCTGTTCCGAATTCGAATGCATTTTCATCTAACACGGTGCAAAAACGCAATCCTTACGTGTAGTCATCCACCGGAAATGGGTCGTCGATTCGACGTCATTAACATTTGGTGTCGTTGCTAGCGCATAGTTTTCAAATTCATTGAATCTCCTAGTGAACGTAAATAATTCTGAAGTTGGAAATAGAGCAGGATCCGGAGGAACGAGATGCCTCATTAGCACTTTAATTTGACCTGCTTCTGCAGACGTCTGAAAGCCTCCGCGAAGTGGAGGACCCTTTCGAATCCGTCTCTGTCTCTGTTTATTCTTCGTTTCCGGATCGGATTTTCCCGTGCGTAAACCTCGCGATTATTCATTCACTGTTTATCAGCGATCCGTTCGTATTCCGTTTGTCCTCTGTTCCCGGGGACTCGAGGATCGTTACAGACTCCATTTGTCAAGACCCAAGCTTTATCCTTGCGAACAACGTGAAACGCTTTCCTTGCTGTGTTCACGCTTCAATAATTTCCCCGCGTTTCTAGTGTTCACGATTTTTCTCTTAATCTTAGGATCAATTCGAGTCGAGTGGTGTTAAAATGTACCTATAAAGTTGTTTCCGTAACGTGGTACTTTCAGACGTGATCTGTTAATCGATGTTCGCGTGTGCCTGATATTTTATTTGATGTTTTATCGATGAAACAAGGATCACTCTGTTTACTCAAATTATTTATTTGTACGATATACATATATGATTTAACCCTTTGCACTCAAGAGACTGTTCAATTCAAATGAAATTTTGAAGACCCATATTAATTATACCCGTATCAAATTTAATGTAATATAACAATATGCGAAATATCGAAATCAAATAATTTTACATGTTAATCACTATACGATTCTTTATTTACCAGTCAAAAAAATAACGTCAGTTTTATAGCAGAAAATGTGTAAATTTCTACTCTTCTACAGCCAAAATATCGTCGAGCGTAAAGGATTAATATATTTAGTTGAAATAATCGTGAATGAATATTAATACCTAAAAAAGTTACATAACATGTATATGTATATAAAATATAATTACTTGAAAATTTACTTGGAATTATAATGTACAAAAAGAACTAGTTTCATTAAAATTCTGCCAGGCCCTAATAATACTTATAGATACTGCCTCTATGAATACAAATTATGTCAACAACAATTCTTAAGGATAACAAATTACAGATCAACGCGTAAATGAAATATATAAAGAAATATAATTATTTAAATATACTTAAAAATATTCCAGTTCAAAAAATCCATTTTCTAATTTCTCGTAGAATGGAAGAACCAGGAACTGTCCTTTAATTAAAATTCTAATAGTCACGTAGCAAAAATGCAAATCCCTTGAAATTAAAAAGCAAAAAGCAAAATCCCTTATCGCATCTGGCATTAGAATGACCCCGCGATTTTATTTAAAAATTAGATCGTCTTGGAACGTGTAGTTACCTCTGACCTATTACCATGAAACGAGTGGAAGCCTCTGACTGATCACTTAACAATGAACTAACGTCAAGATGAAACCCATAATGGACCATCTCAAATTTCGCAGGCAAGGATGATCATGACATGGTATCGCGAAATTTTGTACAAAGTAAACTTCTGAAAAGAGTTCATAATGAAATTGCAGCCCGAATCGATAGTAGTTAACGATTACCCGATATACCATAAAATAACTCTGAAAAAAACGAATTTTAATTTTAAATCACCAGAACCATATTAGTCTATCACGTTTTAAATTAAGAATAAAATTTATCAAATCTAACGTAATTTCGTTTTCATATTGAAGACTAACCGGAATAGGATATTCTATTATATTATACGAAACGCCATGTTGATCGAATTATCTATGATCTGGATTAGGTAATCTACATATGCAGAATGCGATAGCGAACGATTAGATATGTAAAATAGGATACTTGTCATGCGTGTAGAATAGAATGGTGCTTCATTAGACAAGTAGAATTGGACAATGCATGGTCAGACAAAACGTGTGCATCGACATTTGACAACGAGTAAAACGGATTAACGCTTAATCGGACATAGGAGAGTAACAACTGATCACTTGTTAAAACGAACGCAATACGAAACAAAATAATAAAATCGAAAAATTAAACGAACATAACAATTCCCCGGTTTTTGGAAAACTAGCAACACGCTCGACTAAAAATTGAAAGAATTCCAGAAACTCATGGTCACAACATCCCTCTGTTTACGGCAAGAAATATTTCAAAATCTACTTAAAATTGAATCGAGTTTACTCAAAACGTTGTTAAATTCTCTTGAAATTGACTCGAAATTAAATCAAATCGATTCAAAGAATTAAGAAATTCTCGAGATGGGTTTTTAATTAATTCAAAATCTACTAAATTAAAATCGGCGCAAGGTTGCTAAAAAAAAATTTCTGATCTCGCTCAAAATGAAATCCAATTAATTCGAAATCAATTCAAAATTAAATCAAATTAATTCGCAATTAACTCAAAATTAAATCAAATTAATTCGCAATTAACTCAAAGCCTCGGTTCAGGGTTGCTGAAAAATTTCTGTGCTCTCATTCAAAATTAAATCAAATTAATTCGCAATTAACTCAAAGTCTCGGCTCAAGATTGCTAAAAATTTCTCTGATCTCGTTCAAAATTAAATCAAATCAATTCGAAATTATCTCAAAGTCGATCCAGAATCGGCTCAAACACGTCTAAAAACCGAAAACCTGAAAGTCAGCCGAAAATCGTTTCCATCCGAACGTCTAACGATCCACGAAGAATCTTGCAACGAAAACGTAATCGTCCTCGCGCCGATCACTCTTTTAAACCGGTCGATCATTTTAGCGAGCATTTTAACGAGCTCTCGCGCGAATATTGGTCCCATCGGCTAGAAAGTAATTACGGTGCGCGTGTTTCGTTCTGGCTATAACCACGTTGAATGACGCAATTTGTTGAACGTCGTTGAATCGGACGATATTACGCTCTACCGATTGAAACGGGATGAATGAATTTCGACCATCGGTGGGAGTGAAAGGTGGTTAAAAAGGGTCAGATCGGGGAAATCGTGTCCGGTTCGAACCAGAATATTAGACCGACTTGTACGAGCCGATTAGAACGTGTAATTTTAACAGATTACTACGAGCTCGTTAAGCGACCAGTCGGAGTTTGGCGAGTGTCAGGGCCAAAGTTAAATCCTGCCACGGTTTCGCCTACCGGAGGAGTTAGGTGAATTGTGGCTGTGCTGTTGAAATATCGTTACGTTTGCGCACGTTCCTACGAGAATTTGATAAAACCGGGGAAACTGGTCCGTTTTTCTTGTCGACTTCACCTGTTGACTTGGTCCACTGCGGTTTCGAGAAAATTTCGCCAGGACACTTCATGGATTGCAAAGTATAACAAACTTATAAACTGGTTATTTATTGCGTGATGTATAGTTTAGATTTTGCGACTTTTCTCGCATTTTTCTTAATTTTTCCTGTGCTACAATTAAAGGTTAGGTTTTATTAAATTATATAATAAAAAAATGAATAATGAACGTTCATGTTTTGATAAAAACTAAAGCTGGGATTCTGTTAAATGTATTATTCTACTTTGATTATTTCTCCAACGCAGAATAATTTAATTCGGAATATTCCTAATTATTAATTTTACCATCTAATTTTTCTAAATATGTAATATTGAGACCATTCATTTTTATATCGAATTTTTATTTTTTATTTTTGTACTAAAAGGGCAAGGCGTAAAGCCAAATGTATTATTGAATTGTTTCAATAATGAATATTTTATGAATTATTTTGTGTCTGGGTGTTTTACGATTCATCATGGATTTGATATTATTAAAATTAATAAAAGTCAAGGTATTTATTAAAAGGATTAGTAAAATCGTTGATATATTTATCAGTTTCGATAAATGACGATGAACCCCTTTTTTCCTTTAGAAGTTATCTGACGAATATTATTAAAATTTGCAAGATATTAATTCAGTATGAAACAGTTAATACATAATCTCACGGAATTCTTTGGAATTACACATTTTCCTCGGCCTTTTAAAGCAGACAGTCTTTTGTAACTCTATTTTTATGTAGGTTAATTGTAGTCCCAGTTGTAAGTAGGCTACTTGGAATTTCTCTCTTTGTCCTTTTGTTCCTCGTCAGCTAAAATGTGCAAATATTCGCTAGAAGGTTAGATACGTGATTTCATTTTCTCTGACAAAAAGATTCGGTAACATTTAATCCGTTGCACGCGCTGTCATATAGGTATGAATAATAACTATGCATATCCTCCGGAGCCCCGTCATTTATGTTACGTTCAAAGTGGAAATAAAAAATAACGCGAAATTTATCAGGCGTAAAAAAAGCCCTGAATTTTTATGACGAAAAATGTGAAAAGCATTAAATCAACTCCTTTTTCCTTCATCATTCTGAAATAATTTCAATTCCTCGAAAATATTCATACTTTTCGCTTTAATTACGTAAAATTAATCTACCGTGAAATTAATTCGCTGTAAATATTACAATTTTTGAACGCTATCAATGAAATTTTGGAACAAAAACATTCACCGACCTCCTCGTTGCATTTTACCAAAAAGGGAGTGGATATTATTTTTAAAACATTTTTCAAAAATACCGTGGCAACTTTTATGGAAAAATTCGTACAAATTCATCTATTAATCAGGGTACTGAAATAGAGAATTTGTAATGTCGCATCGAATAGCTAGATATACAATTTTCATTGCTTTATATCTACGCTAAATCTGTTATAAAAACTGCGATAAAAAATGAAAAATTCTAAATTTTTAAATTCAACGTTTTTTTTCGGGAAGAATTCGAAGATATTCAAAGAACGTAAAACATAGTTATAAAATTTTAATAAAATACCATCACTTAAGACTTAAAATCATATACGTATACTTTAAAACAAAACAATTGGAAATATTTCAAATTCAAAGCTACGAACAATTTTTTTCGAGATTAAAAGTTACCAAGTTCTGAAGTTAAAATTCCGAGAACCCCAAAAAATTCCTAAAATTCGAGAAAAATAATTCCTCGTAAAATCCAAAAGAGATTTTAGTTTCAAGTCCGATAAAAATTATTCTATAATCTTATTATAACATATAATCCTTATTATTATTAACCCCTTGACTGACTTTGACGAGTCTGACTCGTCATTGATTTCCTGGGCCATCACAGACTTTGACGAGTCAGACTCGTCAAGCGCTTCTTTCGGCGGACGCCGTGCAAGTTACAATTAGATTACATAGTTGCTTCACTCGTTCGACGATTCTCATTAAGACATGCTATATAATTTGTCTCTTCCTGACTATCCAGCACGTGGCAGACCGTCGCAAAGTGAATGCCCGACTCGGTTACAGGCCAAACATTGGGCACATTTCCCTGAACATATTTCCTCGACTGAGAAAAAGAAACTACCAACAAAGAGATGCCGCGTGTGCGCAAAAAACAATATAAGAAGTGAAACAACATGGCAGTGCAAAAAATGTTTAGTCCCGTTACATGTTCCAAAATGCTTCGAAATATTCCATACTGTGCAGAACTATTAAATTATTATTTTTTAATGTAATTTAGATGCTCTTTGGTGACGTCAATCTGATTAATAAAAATCCAAATTTGAAAATAAAATGTACTCTTTCTCAGTCTTCACGTAACTGTTCAATTAAGCGAAATTAAATAGTTTTTTTTTGTCGCATCAAATTCCATTTAATTCGTCAGTCAAGGGGTTAATATATAATCCTTATTATATCACTCCAGGAGTCAATAGCGTCAGAAACTTTAAAAAATCGTTGATATTTCAACCTAACTTTCGTAAGCAATCACCTATCGATGGCGAAAATCACCTAAATTCGTCCTAAATATGAAATATTCACACTGAATTCGCAACGAAGACTTTTCTTTAAAATTTAAATTTTGAAAGCTCCCAAATTCCTAAAGCTCGAAAAATATAATTCCTCGTATAGTCCGAAGGAGATTTTATTTTAGCTTCAAATCCGATAAAAATTATTCTTTAATCTCTCTCTCTCTCTCTTTCTCTCTATTATAACACTCGTGGAGTCAATAGCGTGAGAAACTTTCAACCTTCCTCCTACGTCTCGCTTAATAACCAAAAACAATGCGCGAGCGCGCCTGCTAACCTCAAAGTAGCAACCCAAGCGATCAAGTGCCATAGATCACGGCTGGCTGCCGCGGATCGCGTTAAGGAACGCAGTTTAACGTCGCGGTGACGAAACTTCGACGAAGTTGCAACGAGGGAACCGTCTTGCAGTTTATTAGTTCTTAGTTAGAGGGTAAGTAGCCGTCGGGAAAGTTGCTATCGCCGATGACTAAACGAGCCGATCAAGAACAAGTGTTTCATCCCGGCCGCAACGCCATCTTCCCGTTGCAGCCGACATTAAAGCACAAGTTGCGCCAGCTGCGGCATAATTAAGGCCCTGAAACCCGCCAAACATTGCGGCTGTTCGTATCGATGTCGTAAAAGTATAGCTGCTGCCTTCCTGATATATATTATAACCTTTAATACCTAATATTAATAAATAAAACCATGACACGTTAATTTTACGTGGAATTAAATAAGATAAGATAAAATAGAAATAATTGTACGAAGCGAATTTAATTACTAATAATCAGTATTAACTTCGTAGAAAGATGTTACATGTTCTTGGAGATTGTAAAAATAAATATCGAACATTTTGATATTTTCAGTGTAGTGGAGGCTTTAACAAAAATTTGTTTATTAAATTATACTATATGTAAAACTACATCTGGACAATAAAAATTATTTTTAATTCATATGAAACATTTATGAAACGGAATATTCTCAAATATTTATATTCGAGGGGGAAATATTATTTTCGTAATATAATTCTAATTAAACGGAATAAATTTTGGTTTGGAATAATAATTGGCTAAACCTTATAAACGTTATATTTCGATAATTCGTGTTTCATCGCGAATGTGTATTGTTCCGTATATATTTTTATCGGGTTCCGAGACTGTAATGAAAATCGATGGATAATTCTAGTTACGATTTAGCTGTGAAAATTGTAAAAATTCTTCGTCGTCTAGCTTATTGTAAAGTATCGTGCCTTCTATTTGTCTTCGCCCCTTTTAAATGAGGAACTTCGCACCATTCATTACCGTAGCAATTAATTTCCGTAAAAAATCTTTCTCATATTTCATTACTTAATTAAACTCGCGTTAATTTCACCTTTGTTTCTGACAACTTGTGCAACTCCCTGGGACCAGAACCTCATTAATCGCGCAGTTAGTCCAGAATTTTCAGTACTCCAACAATCTCTCTCGTGTTGGTCGAAATTCACGACGTTCCGTTCTAGAGAGCAAGTTTCTCGGATAACCCGACTTTTTAACACAGAAGCTTGCCAGTTAAAAAGCCTGGCATTGCGAATTTTTTACAAAGTCGACTTTTATGACGAATTATAGGATTACGCGAATCGCGAATTGAAAAGCGTAATGAACTCCTCCTTTTTTATCATTCAGATATTTCGAAAAAACATTTCTAAATAAGAGATTCCTTTCGTTTATTTTTAATTCCGTATTCGTCCTTATAAAATACCTGGTTATACTTCTAAAGAAATTTTTTATTCCGCAGTGATTCAAGGCTAATGATGAGTACGATAATTAAAATTTCCATGAAATAAATAACGAAGAATTAATAATTAAACGTTAGAATTATAAAATAAACGAAAGAACGCGCGATTCGTTGAATCCTTGTACAGTTGAATGAACTTTAAGGCTTCTCGTGAAAAATAAAATGTTTGATGACCGACTTATTCCATTAACAGGATGAACAACCTAATCAAGCGGTATAATCATCCAGCGTTTAAAGACCTCGGAACAGCGATGCAAAATCCATAGGAGTAGCCAAAATCTAATACAGAATAGTTGCTCGCTACGATAGTAGCCTTTATGAATCCCTTTGGGACGAAGTTGCCTCATTTTGAAGCGGTATAGCTACTCTCTACAGTTTCAGAAGAAAAGCAATATTCCGGTGACAGAATCCTTCGGACCACTAAAATTTCTAAATTGCCCGTAAAAATCTGAATCTTGGTAACACTTAAATTCCGAATCTTCTAAGTTAACTATAGATGGGTAATATAGTGCAATCTATTAGAAACTACTAGGTATTCCAGAAAAAATAAATAGAAAATTATACCAAGAGACATCAGAAGTTCTATACTCCAAAAATGAAACGAAGCTCCACACTATGGGGACTCAATGGTGCTCAACCTTGTACAGTTAGTTACTACTCCATACACTGCTTATTTCAAAGAATTTCTAATTACTTGAAACACAAAATAAACTAAAACAATTAAAAATTATATATACTTAAGCCAAATTAACCAAACTGTCTCTATAAAGAGACGAACATAGTTTTACACACAATCAATGTCAAAATTAAATGAATTAAGGGAAGGAATGACAATGGACACTAGGAAGACCACAATGTGGTTCAGTGACACTTTCGATACGATTTCGAATACGATACTTTCGTAAGAGGCACTATCGAATAGGCGAAAAAATATTTTGATCGTTGCAACGAGTGACTCTTTAGTGGTAAATACAGGAATTTTGGCAAAAATACTAAGTGTCATAGGTATTTAGATAAGATAGATAGGTATTATAATAATATTCGATAAGAGTATCCTCGCCTATATTCTTTCACACGACACCTTCAAATTTCGCGTGTGAATATCGCAACCTTTGGAATAAATTTCAGTACAACGTTACCCACAGGACGATTTGCATACATCGTTATTTCGCCAAACCTATAAGCTATGTTTACACGTATACGCGTTATCGAGGTCGGACTGACTCGATCTTAGTCATATTCGTGCTATCTACGATACAGAATTGAGTATCCTATTAATTCTGTTTACTCGATATCCTCGAGACAGGTATTTTACTTTTATCGATAACGTCATTTATGTCTAACGTAACCTCGTTTGAGCATCATCTCGTACATTTTTGAGGTGAACCGGGAAGATTTTTAAATTACGCAGGAGTGTTTATGGAAGAAGGAACAATAGCAAATACGTATAACGAAGGAAAATGGAAATTGGTAGAAGCTACGAATGATACGGGACGATGAGTTATATGTTATTCGCGGATGAATTTCTGCATGTGTAACGAGAAATCCATTGGAAAGTGCAGAGCGTTAGGGAATCAGGGTTGAACGAGAAATTAAATGGCTGACGATGAAGTTAACAGGGGAGAATCGAGAAATTTCGAGAGGAAAGTTTACAAAGAGCAGTTTAACGAGAAACTAGCGAGGGTGTTTGAGAGTTAAACATTAGAATTGCTCGCAAACATACCGGATTTTGATAAACTTTAGAACGTCGTTAAAACGCTGGAGCATTCAGCAGAAGTCCAATCAGTCCCAGTTCCCCGGAAGTTCTAACGCTTGTCAAAGTCTAACGAGTTCCGTCTCCTTATCGTCAAATAAAGAACCGTTAAGATTGATTCGCCGTCGGAAAACTTGCGAGACCTATTTAATTGTTTTTCGAGTTTAAAACGCACGTACGCGTGATCGTCGATCCACGCGAATCCAAAATTTCAATTTCAAAACGAATTTCGAAGGAAGTAAGGAAACTTGTAAACAGCTCGAGAATCGTTTGACAAATTTTTTAACAGTTTAAAGAATGGAATGAAAATTGATTTATACCTTTGAATAGATTTACTCTTACTGAAATGAAAATTAACAAAATTGTCACTGGTTATTACAGGTATACTTTTTGTTATTTATCAATTCATTTTCGTGAAATCATTTAGAATTAACGTCTTCGCATACCACGACTATTAAATGCTGCAGTCTCGTTAAGTTACATTTTTAATTGCTAATTAATTTATCCGCGTAAAGGCCTGAAACAGGGTTCGCTATCACTTCCACGCGAATAATTCGCGAGACAGTAAAATCACGCATCTGGACTTGCAAATCTCGCTGTTCTTCGGTCATAAAACACCTAAAACTGTCTCTATTCCGCGATCCTTGAAGCAGAAAAGCCAGAACAAAGCCGCGAACCTTTGATCATATGCAACGAGCGATCGTCCAGCCTTGGTTACACAATCTTCTTCTATTACTCGGAAAAACAAGCGTAATTCCATTCAGAACCATCGCATGAACGTGTATCTTTGATGCATCGCGGGTGGCCGCGGCTGAAAGCCGGGTGCAGCGAACTGGGCGACGTGGTTTCTAAAAAATAAATTCCCCCGGTGAAAGCTTTCCGACAAAAGCAGCCGGGAAATCAAAGGGGAAAGAGTTGTCAAAGGACTGGAAAAACGAGGAGCGCGATGCGCCGGAGTTGGAAAGTCTCGAACGAAATTCGATTACCCGTTGGGCGCTCTGCCTTATCAGCGTGTACCAATGACATTCGCCGTTCTATGGCCTCCCATTCGGTATTTCTGAATCCGCCACTTATCGGCTCGGGATGCTGCTTCGTTGTACGCGCCTTATCTACAATTTCGAAGATGAAAATTGTTGCCTCGGCGTGCTCCCTTCCGGTCGGCGAGCACGGCCAAAGGGAGTATCCGTGCTTCTTCCCTTTTGGGTCGATTGCGAAATGGATGATGACTTTTGGCAGAGGCCAGGATTATCATTCTCCTAGGATTGTTTCGACCAGCCTGAATATCTGGTCGTATAGACGTGTAGAATTGTACGTGAATTGCGTTAATCGAGTGACGCTAGATGGCGCGACTGAGGTCGATGAAATTTGGAACTAACTACGATCCGTGTATCTGGAAGAATTTCAATAATTTAAAAACCATCAGGAGTGTTTTATTTATTTATGAAATGTAGACAAGTAGTATCCAATATTCTCAAGTTTTAATAGCGAAAGGAAACAAAAATAGTCGATAAATAAGGAGAGTATTAGATTAATTGAAGTTTATTTGAATCTTTGTCGTATGGCGATAAATGAGTTGTAAATAGCAAAATATATAGAACGATGTGAAATAAATTTTGTATTTTCTAAAATTCTGCGAAACTTTACATTCTCGATAAGCTGGCAATATTTTCTCGAATTATTCAATCGTCTCGGATTGTTTAAACACCCGTATTCGTCTCTATTATGAATAAAATCGCGTTTAAAAATTAGTTTAATCATATTTAATTCCTATCCGTGTGTTCCATTATTCGATACGGTTTATTTGATTTTTATCTCTCGCGACGGGAAAATATCGTGATCCGAAACGCATTCTATTTAATTGTTCTCCTTTTTCCTTTCACGGGCTGCGCGATATTTTTTAAAACGAATTTTTTTACGACTTCCAGTCAACGTATTTACGTAATAATCGTAAAAGGTATTAAACGTTGGCCATTTAATCGGCGATGTTTATTCGATAAATTCCTCCGCTCATAACGGTGTAACGCTTAATAAACGCCTCTCTAATTAAAATCCAGACGGAAATGGAATTTATTAACGCGAAGCTGTTAATAATCCGCGTACTGTTCAATATTTACGAGCTATCCCGCCGATACGAAACAATTGACGTGCCGAAGAATATCATCGAATGGTATTTAAACTATTTAAAGCAGACATCGAAATTCATTTAGGTGTTATTCGTCACGTACAAAGTGGAAAAATTGCAACAAAAGGAAAGCTTCCCGATATCGAGCTTCAATTGCCGGAAGAAAATATTTATTGCGAAATTAAACGCGAAAGTTCTAGATAATTGGTACAATCAGATAAATTATTGAGGTAATAACAATCCATTGCACATGTTATGATATAAATCGTTCTCAATAAATTACTTGAAAATAAATTAGTTTCGTATCGAGATCGCGGAATAAATTTAATATAAATTGGAATAATCCATCTTTACCGTGTGATATACGTAACCTACAAAATAAGATTATACCTATACACATGCAAAAATCGAATCACGCAAGAATAAATTTCTCGATTCACGCGAACGCGTAAGAAAATGTAATTCAGGATCCTGTTCTTTAACAACATCGGAACGAAACGCGTCCAGTTAAATCTGCACGAATTAAATTTCCCGCCAAAGTTCATCCGAAGTTTCTTCCACAAACATTATTAAACAAGAAAGATATTGCGGACGCAGCTAGGATGATTAATTACACGTACCTTAACCAAGAAAAATGGTGACACGAGGCTACGCGTTGAACGAACGCGATAAAAAGCCAGTCGACCAACAAAATGGCGGCCAAGAAGTACCCTTGTATCTACCAAGCGCGACGAAAGTTTGACAAGAAAAGAAGGTCTACGCCGAAAGTACAATTCCGAGAAAACCAGCGAATTGATTGCTACAAAAATCCAGATTTCCTCTAAAAATTTCTCTAAAAATACAGGAACCACGGGGATACGCGAGAATAACGTGAAAAGAACGAGGAAACGTGATGGAAATTTTATCAGTCTAAAATATTCTTCGAAAACGAATGGAACAGGTTTTTGCCGGCGAAAATTCAAACCTGCAGCAGAGTCTTCTGATGAACATCTTTTAAACAAGGACCGTATAATTAGCGAAAATCAAAGGCATTCGTTACATGGAGTTTCGCGGTTATTCAGCCGGAAAAAACTTGAATTCTAGGCGCCGTGGTGAATTATACGACTGGGTCGCTTCTGCTGAATTTCCGTAAGCGGATTCGTCTCGGCTTCCGGCGAAAAATTCCCGTATGCAACTCGAATTCAAATCGAGACGCCGGTTTCCAGCGTCGCCTTATAATGTGGGAATTAGCGTTTCGCCTATTGAATCTCGCGAATTATTACACTGGGGAAGCAGCGAACGATTCGCGGTTATGGGATGACAGGAGTGGAAATTGAAAGAGGATTGAGGATAGAGGCAGGAGGAACTGTACCTTTCATCGATGACAAAAGCGAGAATAATACTTGGTATTTCTGGTACAGTATTTTCGATAACGATGAATAAAAAATTTTTAATCTAGAAAATTTTTAATCTTCAAACTCCGCGATTAAATTTCTTTTTCTCTCTAAATCAACGTCATGAGTAATCGTTTATATACAATCGATGCGTCGTTGATAATTAAATTAAGAATAATGGAAAATATAAATTTAATTAAAATAATATATTCTGAAACATCGTTATAAAGGTGATAAAAGCAAGGATATTCGAAGTAGATTTCGAGGACCATAAGTGATAGTACTTATAACAGTAAAAATACTGAAATATACGCGAAATTTATGAGAATAATAACGATGGTAATATCAATGTTTATATACTGACTGTTTATAAATTACAGTGGTTTTTGTTTCATTAATCTCGCTTTTATTTTGATACTCAAAGGAAGAGAAATGTTAAATGTCAGTGGAAACGAGGGAACATAAGTTTGTTCCACATTGGCATTACGAAAAGTAAAATAAAAGAAAGAGCAGTAACCACGATGAAAAGAAGAAATATGTGTTCAGCAAATGAATCTTATTTCTTACTTCCTTTGTACATAAACGGCTCTTCGCCAGAAACTTCGCAATGAAACCTGTTCCATCGAAATGATACCCTTCTCCTTCAATTTATTCTGTCCTTTTTAAATTATTGTTTTATTCTCGCTGAATGAAACTGCAAATAAAACTCAAATTCCAATTGAGAAGAAATAATAGCTACATTCTATGCAATTATAAATATCGCGTAATAAATCTGCCATAAATTCCAATGTACTATAAAGGGAATTTAAAAAATGCAGACTGCTTATACCTTCCTCCTCAAAACGTATTAGACACTATAAATGTTTAAAATTATATCTGGTATGAAATAAATCTATTTCTATAAACCACTTCCCTATATAAAATAATTTTCTCGCAAATTGATACTATAAAATTAAAAATGATAATTCAAACCTTTAAAAAATTAACTGTTTCAATTGGAGTACCTAACCTAACCGAGTATCTAAACATGATACATATTATTGATAATAATTAAAGCAGTACACTGAAAATGAAAAAGCACCTTCCAATGGAAATCGATATTATTTTTCCCAAGCAACTATAAGCAACTACAAATTCCGAATAATTGCGATGATAAAACGTTTGAAACAAGTCATTTTAATTTAATAGGTATTAATAATAAATTTCAAATGCGCAACGAAGAACCGAATGTAAATCGTTAAATCGACAACATCTCTAACCATAGTCCCATCGAATAATAACCGATTCGCGGTTGCAACCGCAGAAAACACGCTCTCGAACCCTAATCGAGGATAATTAAAAAACCGCGGCCCCCTCGGTTCCCTGTTTCTCATCTCTCGTCAATTAATTAAATCTGTGGGACGAGAAAGGCCGATACCTGCGGATGAGGAGCATGTGAAAGCTGTATGCAAGCATTCCGCAGTTACATGGAACGCTGACGGAAGGAGAAGGAAGGGACGGAAATGGGAAAGAAGGGATGAAAGATTAAACCGTGCAACGAAATCCGGCCTGATCTGAAAAAAAAAAGAAAAAAAAAAAGAAAAGGCTTCGTTCGGCCGCTTTTGATGGAAGTCGCTAAAAATAGTGACGGTATTGTACGCCGGAGAATGGAACGTGTTCATTACCGAGCTACTATAAATCGAGCCACGGTAAATCGTTTAAAACGATTAAAAAGTACGGGACACTCTGGCAACGTTTCACGTCGATTCGAACGCGAACACCGGCGTGACTCCGCTGGTCTTTTCTCCTCTTTCGCCCTTTGTTCTGCCATCTGTAATCGGCCATTTTTTTAATTCTTCTTTCTTTTTTTTCGTTACATCGGACGGAGAAAGTTGCGTTCATATGGCGGATTTTATTTAAACGCCTTAATCGAGTTATGCGTGGTTAACGGTAATACTGCGCGTTAGGATTTTTCGGTTTATCATCGCGATGCGATACGTCATTTAATTACGAACGCGCTATAAGCAGGTTATATGTCTTTGGTAATTATTGCCGGTGGATGGATTAACGTGGCGTAATTTAATAACGTTGATGAATGGAAATGATGGAATTTAATATTCTGCACGAGCAAGATTTTCGCTGGGGCGAAAGAATTTGGTGAACAAAGGATAATGAAGTATAAAGATTTTCAATGATCTTGATGTAAATCGTAATTGTGAAAATAAACTGTCTTAAAGCAGTTTGAAAGACAAGAAGAGGCACAAAAACACTTTCTTTCAGTTTTTAATATTTAAATACCTACGATAGTTACTTCCTTCTTTTACCAAAGTTTTAAGGAAACACCTGTTTAATCCAAAACTCTACTTTCCTTCTTTTAAGTAGAAACAGTCAGCCACTGGTCGGACATGGTTTAATTACGTTTCACCACATTTCGCGCTAATGAAAATTCAAGAAACTCGCGACGGTCTGACAATTTGTTGATAAATTCTACAGGTCCAAAGAATGTATATACGGAACAATTCGAGTATCAGAAAGGAAAGAGGAACCTAAAGTTGAAGATTTAATAAACACGTTGTAAATGAAGGTTTGCTTTGAAATATTTCCATTCCACTGCATTTCCGTTTCATTACGGAAAGACTGCCGAAAAATCGCATGCCAGTGTGAAATTGCACGTCCAGACCCAAGACCTCTATTCCATCAGCCAAGTCACTTATCAAAGTCTCGTCACGATCATTATTCTCCCTTTTCGACTGTCACACCTCGTGCACGAGGCTAATTAATCTCACTCTGGCCCAGCGAGGAAAGAAACAGCGCCGAAAAACAATTCCTCTTGCCGCAAACAGTACTACTATCTCTCGCAACAAGAAATCCATCCGGTGTGCTGAATTATGTTCCTCCAGAACCGGGTTCAACCCCCCTCAGCCCCATGCACCAGCGGCCACGGAGCTTCTTCTTGCAACTCGTTATTCTTCATCGAGCTGTTCGAGCAGCTTCAGCGTTTCTGCGTCAACGTGGTCGAACAAAAGGAAGGAGAATCCTACGTTTCACCCTCGAATCCGATAAGCGCCGGCGAGAACGACGAAAAGTCGAGGGTAACATCGCGTAGACACGATGGAAAAATAAGGGGGCGAATAAACGGAAGACAAAGGCTCCTGAACCGCTGGTCACACAGCCTTTGTACCCTTCTCGCTGACAGACTTCATCCCTCGTTGGTTCCCTTATTTCAACCGGCAGCTTCGTTTCTTCTCTCCCCTTTCCGCGAAAAATCCTTTTTGAATATTTATTCGCGAGCTTTTCGATAGATTTTATCGAGAGCCGAGGCAAAATTGAGAAACGACGGAGCGGATTGATTGGTTTAATAATCGTAAAGCGGTGAAAGGATGTTTGAATTGGAATGTGCGAACTGGGTTTATTTTGTTAATCGTGGAATATAAAAATAGAAAATCGGAGTAATAAATTTGGCATGGAAAATTTATTCTTTAGCCCGACACATCCGGGAGAATTTCATAAATTTATCAATCAACGTGTATATTTACGCGGTATTAATTAATACCAACGGAAGGAAAAAATTTTAATTATACGATCGCTGCACGAGTAATGAGAATATTCGAAGAAATCGATAACGGAACGTTTTATAACGGTTTATGGATAATTAACAAACATGCAAACGCATTTCGTTCTCTTCCACGCAAAGGGATTATCGGAAAAAGAATTGTACTTCGGCGTAACGTCACAGTAATACGACTCAACGATATTTCATCCAACGACGCACAAATCTTAACCCTTATGCAATATTTTTCAAATTTAAAATCCATTCGAATAAACTATGGTTCAGAAAATCTACCTGAATTCTTCAAAACGTTTCCAAAATCGAATCAACCCCGTGTACGATATAAAATCATTAAAAACCCGTTTACAGAATGAGAAATAAACATAAATCGCATATTCTTCTGCTTCGGTGTATCACACCGAGTGTGACCATCGAAAGCCTTGGTAAAAAAACATCGGTAACACCAAACGCAAACATCGGAGACCACCAAAGCCGGTGTTCATCTTCTTCGGTGTAGCCAGCCTGTCCGACGCATGATTCCCTAACGAGACGTCGCGTCGCGCGTTGCAAACAGGCGCCAACCCTCGACGGTAAACGTGAGACCCTGGTCCGAGGTCCCAGCCCGCTTAACATCCGAATATTTCATCGGCTCCTCTCGTCGTTTCCCATCCCGTGATCCGAGCGATCGACTTTCGTCGATACAATTCCTTCTTCCCACGGACACCGGCCCTCTAGTCAGCGTGAGCGAGCCAATAACGAGCGACGCACCAGCTGGAACACGGGATGGCACCGGCTGACAAAGAGACAAAGTGAAAAAGGTGAGGAGGGGTGGACGGGCGGGGAGAGAAAAAAAGAAATGGGGTGAGTTACTCTTCCTCTCGGTGTGTCCAGGCCTCTCGGTTCGATTTTCCCTCGCGGCCTGCCCTAGCACTCATAACCTAGATTTTAACGGATAACAACGCACCAACCCCTGTCCCCTGTACTACTGGTTGCAGCCCCGTCTGTTTTCTTTCGCTCTTCAGCCGCCCTGGCCCTCGCCCGTTGCCTCGCGTTCGCCGATATCGAAGGATTCCTTTCGTGGCCCCCCTCCACGTCTATTCTTCTTCTTTCCTCTATTTTTTTGCCGCGACTTCAAAGAGAGTCCCGGCCATCGATTCCGGGATGAGAGATTCTGGGTCAACGGTCTGCCTTGTCTCCCTGTTGCCCCTGGCCCCCGGGGGCGGATTGATATCCAACCAGGGAAGGGGAGAGCTGGAAACGGGTCGAATACGAATGGTCTCGCGATGGATGCAGACTGTGCCAGTCGGATGGCAGTTTGTCTGCTGGGCAGGCACGCTATGATGAAGGGTGGTTGCTTTTACGAGAAGAGAGGATGCCTCGGCTCGGTTAGTTTTAATATGGCGATCTGGCCATCGGTCGAGATCCCTGGCTTGATACGGGAATGTAGCTCACGGAAATAGGTTCCTTGGAAGGGATGATAAGTATCGGGAAGAGGTGGAAGATCTTGACAAGAAAATGGACATGTGTATGTAGATACACTCTTGAGAATATTCGGTTTAATATAGCGATTTGCAGATTTTTTATTTTTAATAAGGAAGAGATAAGGAAGAGATAAATCGTTACTTTTTTTTCTTTCGTTTTTGGTGTCTGGTGAATTTCGTTTGAATGTTTGAACATGGAAGGACAGTTTAATGAAGAGATGAAGGGTCTGACAAGAGGTGTGTATAGGTATAATAGAAGTTTGATATGAGATGTGTTAGAGATTTCTGAAAATTACTGAAGACGGATGTCTTTACCATCTATCCGAGTGTAATATTCGCAGAAATTATTATCACCAAATAGACGAATGATTTTTAACAAAATTAAAGATATCTGAAACTTAGGTTGCAGGAAAATAGATGAAGCTGTAAATCAATTTGATGTGAGAGGATTAATTTAAATATTTTACTTGGCGATCGCTGTTAAAGCGTAAGTTACAAGGAGATAAGTGATAAGTTATTTATTTAGTAAAGCTACGAATTTATTATTAAATATAGATTAATTACCTCGTATAATCGACATTTATATCTCGTAATAGTAAATGGAAATGCAAAGGAAATGTTTCGAATTATTTTTAAATTTGCAAGGAATTCCAATGACATTTAACTGTGTTAATGGAAATCTATTTTTGCTGAATGTCGGTGGTAATGACCTAAATAGCTGAAATAATGTCCACAAAATACTTGAGGCACGGACGGAAGTAGGAGGACTGTCGATCCGTGCCGACCGGAAATATTGATCCGCCATGGAGGCTTTCGTTTCAGATGCGATAACGATTATGTAATTAACAACAGAGTTATAAAATAGCACGGTATTGTTGATAATGTACAAAAGATTTTCTGTATAGAAACTTTCTGCTTATTTCATTGAAATGTCTTTGAAAGGATTCAAAGGATGAAACAGTGTTATTAAATCGGTTTTACAAATAAATTTCTGGGTCAATAAATAATATCATTCCTCCGCGTTCGCTTCCATTTTTGCTTATAAATTATTTCAGAAGAATAATAACATCAAATTAACAAATATTTAAGTTAATCGAGAAATATTCCTATCATTCTTTAAATAAAATTGTATAATTTCAAAAATAAATTTAGAAATTATTATCAATATCAAAAATCGTACATTTTTTCCCCTGTTAACCAAATAATCAAAAAATGCAGCAACCTCGGGGATTACACGCCACTGTCGCAAAAATCGGAGAAAAGAAAAGGGGGCAGAGTGAAAGGGAACAGAGGGGAGGAAAAACGTGGGTAAAAATTAGAGAAGAAACGGAGGAACGTGGAATGGATAGTCGGTGATTGGCAATAGGGAGGCACGACTCGATTCGAAAATTCGAAACAAAGGTAATCGTCCCTCGGCGTAGGTGTCGCCATTACCGGCAGAAATGCCGGACGTGCCTAAAAAGCATTCGTGCGAGAAAGCGATTGACCGAGTCGCTGGAGCAAATCAGATTTATCGGACACCGCCGGGGCCAGAATCGTCCTGAGTAATTAACCGAGTTATTCGTCGACGGGGAAAACCCGACTGCACACCGGACCCCCTCGAACCTTTCTGACACCCCTAGCCCCCTTGCTGACGTCATTCTGGCTTATGGACACATCGTTTCGTACTTCCGTTTAGTCCATCCACGCAACCTACGTCGCGTGAGACGCCGAATCTAGTGGCCTCTATACTCCAGACAAAATGGCGTCTCTAGTAACACGGATAATAAGAAATAACACGAAGATAATAAAATAATTTAACCCTTTTCTTTAGAAGAATCCTCTAAAAATCCTGTTATATTATCAGGCTCTGTTAAATTAAAGTTTGTTGAACTTTTACTCCAATTCTATTTCATTAATTTATTCACGAAATAAATTAATTAAAATACTGACGATAAATTCCAAAATTCAAATTACATACTTAACCACTAACCGTACCGTTTAACTCGGAAAAATCGGGAGAGGAGTTTTGGAAACCATTTTTATTATTAAAAAAATCTTTCTTTCCGCCAACCATCCAATAAATCCTATAGGTTAAATCAGAAAGTTCACTGCGATTGTAAATATAATATAATATGATAAATCGTTTGAAAGACCGTTCCGTGAAATGACTGAGAGAGAGATTTTGTACGAAGATAGATTCTATTAAGAACATTTATGGGTCCATGTGAATATTAATCAGGTTTTACGATGAAAAAAAAATTCTATAGATTCGTCAGGTTGATTCGTATTTGCGTTTGACCCGTGAACTTTCGACTAGTGATTTCTTTGTTCTAGGGGAACTGACGTCGTCTATTTAGTAACTCGAATGGATGAGATAGGATGAGATAGAATGTTCATATTGAGTCAGGTTGAAAGGATAGGTTTACTGTGATTGATTAAATCGTATAAAATGATTCGAGGAATATAATTAAAATACGTCACTTGCTAACTGAGTTCAATAAGGAACCTAAATTTTCGATTTTAATTAAAAAAGATTGATATTCTTAAAATATTCTCGAATTTTGTTATTTCTCCTTTCAATATTGTAAAACTCTCTGTTCTTATTAAGTATAGATTTGTCAAACGGTTTTAATGGAACGACACCTTTGTCTTTCGATTCTGTGGCGATCTTTGTATTCCTTTTTCTACCTTTTTCTTTAATATATGTCACTGTAATCATCTTGAAAGCCGTTATCATGAAATAGTAAAAGGAGGTTACCATTCCATTTAAAAAATCAAACGCGACCTTCGAGATCTCCGACGCCCCTGTGCCCACAGGGAAAATGGTATATTATCGCGAACTTATTGAAACTATAGAAATTATAAACGAAAAAATCGTAGACATTATATCGATAACGAGTAGCAATAATTACAAACGCTATAAAATTAGCGAAACAATGTTAGAAGAAAATACATTGAAAAAGCTTCTGCATTCGCTAGTATTTTCATGGAAGAAAATTTACAAAAATGGTTGCAGAATATTTGCTGTGTATAAATTGTTGGTTTAATTCTGCAATAATTTTCAGCAATAGTCGATTTTCCCTTTTTTATTTTACATTTTTCTCTGGACTCGTTCACGAATCTCGTCGTGAATTAATTACGCTTGGAACCAAAAAGTGTCTTGACCGGCCTATTTATTTAATATCTAATTAAACTTTTACCCGGTCGCGAAGTTTTTTCACTCGAGTACCGTTCCTTAATTAACTTATAAAGTATACCAGAAATAATTTCCGTTAACTACCTTGATGTAATCGGCAAACGGATCTAACTATTAAATTACTCGTTTATCAGTAGAGGTAGTTTATTTCCAAGCGAAATGTAAATTAGCTTCTTTATTCTTCAAGACACGCGAAATTAACAAACATGAAAAATTTACCGTTCACTATTAGCTTAATTAACAATGAATAATTAATATAATTAATATTACAGACGCTTTCAACGTCAATAAAATTTATATTGCATTACAAAATTTCTTCTCGTCCTATTTTTTTCTAATTATTATTAATTAGATTATTATTATAAAAATTAATTATTAAATTAAATAGAGAAAAATTGATAAAGATGAAACGAACAATATTTTCTTTCTTTCTTCGAATTTCTCACGGATTTACCAACAGCGATATTGAATCGATGTACTTGGGAAATTTTATCAACTTTATTATTAATTGGATAAATCCAACGCTAAATTTCTCGATAACGCGATTAAAAGTTTGTACAGCGAACTGTTGCTAGGAAGGTGGAAAAACAGTGACTTACTCTTATTTCATGGAAATACTGTCACTGTTTGTTTTCTCTTATTTACCCTTCGCTTCGCCCAGTGATTTTCTGTTTGCTCTGAAATACGATTTTCTATTTTCCAAATATTCGACACGCGAGCAACGCTTTTACACATTATATTCTGAACAATCTTGATGGAACTCTGCAGTCAGTGCCATTCCTTCTTCTCATGCTGTTACACTCGTAGCACCGGTGCGTGTAATGCCTATTTCACACTGGAGTGACGAAGGTGATATGAAACATTTTGGATAATACAATATCAAAACTCCATTAAAACCCAGAGCTCGAATCAATTTAAATATAAAATTCCACTCTAAATACTAACAGAAGATGATTGAAACTTCGATACTAATTTTAAAATTTCTATCTAGATCAGTAAACCGAGTATTTATTGAAACTAGAAAGTAATCAAAATTTAAAACGTTCTATCGTTCTAAAACTCGCTCGAATCTTAATTTCTAAAATTCAGAATATAACGACTTATAATAATTCCTGAAAATTCCAACCGTGATCGTACAACGAAAGAATAAAATGTGCGAATTATACGAATTATCAGAAATTCGATACTAATTCCGAAATTTCTGTTCCCATTAATTATCAATTCGATTGCTAAACCGACTTACTCGAACGAGGAGAAAATCAAAGCTTAATCGTACTTGGCAATCGTCCAGAAGCCCTTTCGCAAGACTCGAGAACAGGATGAGGCCCTGTATGGAAAGTAATTACCGCGAAAGCGAACGTAGAAAGTATCATTATCCCCAATTTCACGGTTGTTCGGCGAGTAACAAAGAATAATCGAGAAGAAGCAGGAGAAATATCGGAAACGGCAATCCGTTCGCGGAACCCTTTTGTTTGCTGAAGATCTCCAGTCGAAATAGGGCTACTGATAACGAGCCTCACGCACTAATAATCGTATAATGGCTCTGACAGCATCCTTCGATCGTTGGTCGTCTCTTTTAATTGCTTTGATTATAGCAAGGAAAGACATTCGAAGTCTGATAACTCCTTCGATCACGTTAATCCCTTGTCCCATGACCTTCTTACCAATTACCTAAATAAACATCCGATTTTCACTGCTTCAACAATGATTTAAACGTATGAATCCCCTGATTACATTAACCGTAGAATCGAAAATAAATAGATACATATAATTATGTTTCTTAGACGAGAAACCAAGAGCAACTGTTAATCCGGAACATCTTCGGAAATAAGATATTTAAGCTCAGACAGTTTGATTGGTTTGGTAGTTAGAATATTTGCGATAAATGGCTTGAGATTGGCGAAATAGCTTGGGTTATGGTATCAGTAGTTGAGGTTAGTTAGCAACACGGGTAAACGTGGCTGCACGAGTTCTGTGAATGCCTGAGTAGCTTGTCTGAAGAGAGTAGAAGGGATTGATGTATTCATAAATTCCATTGATGAATTAAATACAAAGATTGCTGTTCAAGCTACGGTTAAATAATTCCGCTATAGTAACACGTTTTCCGCAACACAGGTCCGATGCTGCACTCGAGTAAATGAATTCTTCGACCCTTTAATACTTAACCACACGAGTAGCCAGAGCGTCGAGCTGGTTGCACAACTTGTAGAACCTCGTAGAATTGCTAATGCCACGTGTAACGCGTGCAACGTCATACTCGAAACTCGCGTCTTAAACTCCTCGTGAATACGACTCCGTGAATTCGCAGTTTCTCGAGAATTCACCCAAAACTCGGACGTTCAATTTTCTCTAACTTCATCACGGGACACCTCTGAAGAAGAGTTAGCTAAGAAAGAAAACTCTATTGTTTGCAAAAATGAAATAACTGCAATCTCTGATGATTAATTCGTGATTTTGAAACGATCACTCGACAGTCGAGAAACATTGATGTAAGCAAAGGATAAGTATGATAGAAGATACTTTATATTTTACGGTATTGTATATTTTACGGTTTTTAGTGAAAATAAAAATTAATCGAAGTAAACAGCGAGGTAGTAATACGCGTATTTGACAAGTGAAAAATTCCCTAGATTTCCAAGTACTATCGCAACGAGATAACTCTGTTATTTACTACCACTGTTTGTTCTCGTATGGCAAACGGTCAAAAGAGATCTTATAAATCAGCAAGACAGTCACCACGTGCCAGAGAACTCGCACTGCGCATCTAATCGATCACATATTTAATCGACTGTACCGGGACAACGTTGAAGGACCCGTAAATCTTCGGTCCAAGTGTAAACGTGTCAAAATACGGTAAACAATATCAAAAGGTTATAGGTTTATCCAGGAAACGGGATATCTTCTGTGCATCTTTGGACATCGCCGCGTCCGGGCACCGTTGCACGGTCTTCGGCAAACCCGTTCGTCTATTATCAAGAAAAGCGATTTCCACTGATACACCGATCGTTGTTCCTACGATCAGTCTCTGGTACGTGGTCAGAAAACTGGTTCACCGTCGATATGATCCGGCGACGCGGAAAACAAGCTGGAGGATAAAGCGGCCCTGCAAACAGAGGCGTGTTTAGATACACGCGGACAAGTTTCTCGTTCAATTTGACTTCGCCGACCTCGGCTTTGCGAACGTCCAATTCAATTAAGCGTTACAACCGAGTCGACCAGCTACGAAACCGGCTAAACAACGCGCGAATCGCGTAACAACCGCTGCTTAAGCCCTCATTGTATTCGAATTCTCTGTCTCTACCAGGGATTTAGGCTACGCGCGTGTTCTTCGACTTGCACGAGTCACGATTATTTTCATTGGGCCGCGAATCGTGTAAATTTTGAATTGGTAATTGGTAATTGGTTGATTACCGATACCACTACAATTTTCGGACACTGCTTGACTCGATTGTCTATAATAAAACGCGAAAAATTCGTAGATTAACCGTTCGCGTGCCACGAGTCTTTGTTATTGTATTTCTCAATTGAAAATTGCCAAGCAACGCGATAATTCTGATAAGTTTTAATTCCTTTAGTATGTTGTTATAGTAATTGTTTTTCATGAGAATAGAATCGAGTACGTCTATAAAATGTATTACTCCAATTTTCTCTTAATTTACTGGAAACTGAATGGTAACCGTAAAGTGACGCATCGATAAAAACCGAACGTGCTATGATTGTCAGCTTCGCAGCCCAAATCGTTGGTATTTTTGAAGACAAAATATTGTTTAATCCTTGACATTTGAATGAGCGGTTCTGTAACACCAGCGATCTCTTTAACCGTTGCATAAATCATCTTGGACGACGAAAAGTTCGAATACTCGGCATGCAGCGAGAAGAAAAGAAGGGGCGCAAGAGTGAGGTGCGACATCCGCTGAATTTTTCACATAGAAAATGGCGGTGGACAGTGAAGCGCGATTCAATTAGACGGTTTATTCGATTTAAGTTTAATTGAAAGCGTGCCGCTAAACGACACTGGCCGGGTGGGGAGGTTAGGCTAACGACAAAGTTTCCTAGTCAACGAATGCTAATTTTAAGGGAATATTCAAACACTCGGTACTCTTTGTGAAATATTCCAGTGCCCTCTCGACTCTTTTAACGACTTGGATTTAATGAACCGCCCTGGTTCGAAGCGCCACTTACAACTGAGAAAACGGAAAGTTTAAATGTTAATGCGACTCGCCCGTGAAAGCACTCGTAAAACGATGAAAGGCAAACGAGACGCATGATTCGCGAGAAAAAAGGAGAAACGGCAAGGAGAGAAACTGCTGGTAATCCTGCTTTGTATATCTTGCGTTTCTTCCGCTCTTTCATCCTCGAAACTGCGTAAAAGATTGCTTCTTGCGCGGATTTAATGAATTTATAGAGACTACGTAACCAGCACTGCGTTGTATCGTGTAATAACTGCTATTTACAAATTCCTTTGTAACCATTCCAAGTATCGTTTGAAAGAACGTTGATAAATTCTAAATAAATATCTAAAATTTTCCGATTTCTATCTTTCCTTGTATTTTCGAATATTTTACTCCAATATTTCCAAATTTCTAGTTAACATTCTAAATATTTCCAAGTTACAAGTATATTAGTAGATTAGAATTGATTTGCAACGATAACGCGAGGGATGAAGATATAAAAATACGAGATGGGAGAATAGCAACACGTTGTAATCGGAAAAGAAGGCAAACCTTGAAAGACCTGTCCAGTTACGAGTCCCAGGCACAGACGTAGCGGTGACTCAACAGGTACGGAACAGGAAGAGAATAATTCCTCCGGAAAGTTTTCACTCATTACGGATGCGTTTTCCTCGCACGAAAGTTCCAACGCGACTAGAAACCACGAAGA
This sequence comes from Lasioglossum baleicum, assembly GCF_051020765.1. Classification (NCBI taxonomy): domain Eukaryota; kingdom Metazoa; phylum Arthropoda; class Insecta; order Hymenoptera; family Halictidae; genus Lasioglossum; species Lasioglossum baleicum. Next base: position 28,229 of record NW_027471159.1, read on the forward strand.
CCCGTGTCCTACGACGCGTCTTTGGGGAATAGACGAACCGAGGAACGATGTTTTCAAACTTGCTCGCAGAATGAAAGGAGAGATTTGTTTGGCTTCAGGCTTCCTACCATGGGAAACAAATATTTGAACAAGGCCGTTGGGAAAAGAAATACAATTCTTAGGCGGTTGACGATTTAACGATTTATGTGTTATGTGTCGGGTATGTGGATGTCGTAAACGGTTCAAATTTGTGCAAAATGATTTTGTTATTGGATCGTTAGGAATAAGTGACCAAAGAAGCTAGCAAATGAAATAAAAATAAAATATATTTAAAC
>NW_027471160.1:0-28542 GCF_051020765.1 Lasioglossum baleicum
GATAGGTTCTCCGTATTGTAAGGCCTTCAGGTAAACTGCTCCTTACTCTGTACACAAATAGGTAACGTTGTACCAAAGCGTTGACGCACTAGCTATTCATACACTGAATTAAGTGTCATTGGTAATACTGCACTGTAGATAGTTCCAGAATACCTTGTTTGACTGTCGGAGTAACAGAGATAGGTGTAGGCTACTCACTTAGCGTTTCGTCTCTCAAAGAAGGTTGTAACGGTCCTCGAACGGATTTGACTCAGCAGCTTCCGCTACTTCATACATGAAATTAATGTACCCGGGCCTAAAGTGCATACGAACTTCTTCCTCTGAACACAAGATCATACTCCCGATACCGGGCGATAAGCTTTCGGAGGGTGAGGACATCAGAAAAACGTTTGACCTAATACCAATCGGAAACGTTTTCACGCGGTTTGACGCTCTACTTTAATATTCAAATCTTGAGTTAAGGCGTTCATTGCCAATACTGTTCAGCGGATTTACTCCTCGAATACGTGGTTTCATTCTCGGAATCACAGGATCGGTGAAACCATTTTCTTAGCGTTTCAACTCGCAAAGGAGGTGGTAGATTTCTCTAACAGTTTGACACGGGATTTTGATGTTTATACATGACAATGTGGTGACTGTCTGCTAATATGTCGACTACCTTGCTTCCGTGAACATTAAGCAAAACAGACGCTACTGCGGGTTAGGTCTTCGGAAGGTAAGATATTCGGTTAAAAGAATGACTTTATTTCCATATTTATTTATCTTCCACGGTTTGACTCTCTACGTTCATATTTATACCGCGAATTAAGGTGTCCTGTGCCAATGCAGTTCTGCGCATTTACGTCCGGAATACCTGGCATGGCCCTTAGAATCACAGGATAGGTGAAGCTATTGACTTAGCCATTTGTCTCTTACAGAAGTTGTCAGCGGTACCTAGCGGAGTGACCCTCGATCTTCTAGTTCATACATGAAGTTAAGTTGGCCGTCCCAGAAATGCATGCCAATCTGCGTCTCTGAACATGAACTTAGGCTGCCAATACCGCTAGAGAACTTTTCAGAGGGTATGGCATACTGTGACATGGTTAACCCTACACGAATCGGTAATGTTCTACAACAGCTTGACCGCGTGCTATAATATTCAAACCGCGGATTAAGGTATCTATTGGCTATGCTCTTCAGCAGATTGACTCCAGGTGTACCTAGTTTGCCTCTCGAAATGACTGGATAGGTGGAGCTGTTAACTTAGCCGTTCGACACTTACAGATAGCGCAACGTCCTTAGAAAGTTTTACGCATGATATTTCTATTCGTATATGTAAATAAGGTGTCGATCATTAAAATGTATACTAATATGCTGCTTCGAAATCCAAGTTATAATCTTGTTACAACAAGTCAGCATCTAGGAAGGTAATGCCTGCGGCAGAAAGTTTCACTCTATAGCAATTGGTAATGTTCTGCAACAGTATGGCGGTCTGCTTTAATATTCATACCTTGAACTATGGTGACTGTAGCCAATACTGTACGGCGCACATAATTCCGGCATACATAGTTTGACTCTCAGAATCTCAGGATAGGTGAAGCTATTCAATTAGCCGTTCGTCTCGCACAGAAGGTGGTAACAGTCACGACATGTACGAGACCCGATCTTCAAAATCATACACGAAATTAAGGTGCCTGTCACTAAAATGTATACTAATTTGTTCCTCTCAACACGATGTTATACCCTCGATACAGCGGGTTATGATCTTGGAAGGTGAGATCATCGGTAGTATGTTTGGTGTATACCAGAAGGTAACAATTTCAAATGATTTGATGCTCCACGTCAAGATTCATACCGTGAATTGGGATGTCAATTGCCAATACTGTTCAGCGGATTTATTCACGGATTGCCACATTTGAAACTCGGAATCATAAAAGAAGTGAAGCTTCTGGCTTAGCCCATCGTTCCCCAAAGAAGGTGGTAATGCTCTCAAAGAGTTTAACCCTCGATCTTCTAATTCATACATGAAATTAAGGTGCCAGTCCCAAAAATGAATACATATTTGCGTCTCTGCACAGGTTGTTACACTCTCGGCACAGCCGCTTATGATTTCAGAGGGCAAGGTCTCCAGTAAAGCGTTTTACTTTACACCATTTGCTTGCTTTCACAATCGGATTGACGCTCTAGTATAATATTCACAGTGCATAGGGCATTTACTCCCGGAATAACTGGTTTGATTCTCGGAATCATAGGATTGGTGCAGCTATTGACTTAGATGCGCGACATTCAAATGAGGTGATAACATGATCGAACGGTTTGACTCTCCATTTTGCGACTCATACATGAAAATAACGTGTCGGTCTACTAAAATTTCTACTAATTTGTTTCCGTGAGCATTAAGCAAGGCAATTGCTAGAGCGGGTTAGGTTCTCCTAAGGTTAGGTATTCTGTAAAAAGAATGACATTGTACGAAATGGTAAAGTTCTCCAACGATTCGACTCTCTACTTCAATATTCATACCGTGCAGTAAGATGTATATTGCAAGGCGGGTCAGCGGATTTACTTGCGCAATATCTCGTATGGCTCGTGGAATCTTCGAATAGAAGGTAGTAACGTCTCGAACGGTTTGTCCCTCGATCTTCTAATTCATACACGAAATAAAGATGACCCTCACTACTACTATATGCTAATTTCTTCCCCTGAATGGCATGTTATACTCTCGATTCATCGCTTTAGGATTTCGGAGCGTAAGGTTTTCTTAATAATATTTGACTTCATACCAATTGGTAACGTTCTCAAACGGATTGACGCCCTAGTTTCATATTCATACCCTAAATAAGGGTGTCTATTGCCAATTCTGTTCAGCAGAATTATTCCCGGTTTACCTCAACCTACTGCTGACACATAAATATACGGTGTACGTCTGCTAAAATCTCTAGTAATTTGTTCCGTGAGCACTTAACAAGACAATCACTACAGCGGGTTAGGTTCCAGGAAGGTAAGGTATTAGTTAATATAATTACGTTATACCAATTCGTATTGTTCCCCGACGGATTGACTCTCAACTGTAATATTCATGTCGAGAGTTAAGGTGTGTACTGCCAATACTATTCAGCGCATATACTCCCGGAATATATGGTTTGACATTCGAAATTACAGGATGGGAGAAGCTGTTGACTCAGCTGTTCGAGTCTCAAAGGAGGTAGTAACGTTCTCGAACGCTTTGACTCTCGATGCCGATATTTATACAAAACATGTTGCGTCCGTCCGCTTAGATATCAAGTAATTTGTTTTCGTAAACATTAAGCCGGTCACTTGCTACAACGGGTTAGGATGTCAGAAGGTAAGGTATGCGGTAGGAGGAATAACTTTATACGAATTGGTAATATTCTTCGACGGTTTGACTCTCAACATTAATATTCATACCGTGTATTAAGCTGTCAGTAGCCAATAAACTGCAGCGGACTTACTCCCGGATTACCTGGTATGACTCTCGGAAATCACAACTATTGGTGAAGCTATTGACTGAAGCTATTGACTCAGCCGCTCGACCCTCAAAGAAGGTGGTAACGTTTTATAGGAGATAGAACCTCTATCTTCTAATTCGTAAATGAAATTAATGTGCCCGTCACGAAAACGGATTCTAGTTTGCTTCTCGAATCCGAAGTCATAGCACGATACCGCGTGTTAGCTTCTCGGAAAGGAAGGCCTTGGTAAGAAGTTTGACTCTATAGCAATATGTAACGTCCTACGATTTGACTATGTACTTAATATCTATACCGTGAAATAGACTGCATAAGGCCAATGCATTACAGCGATTTTGCACTCGTATTGCCCGGTTTGAATCGCGGAATCATAGGATTGGTGAAACCATTGGCTTAGCCGTGCGACTCTCAAGTATGCAGTAACGTCTCGAACGTTTGACCATCGATCTCCTAATTCATATACGAAGATAAGGTGCCAGTCACTGAAATGAGTACTAATAGGCTCGTCTGAAGACGAAGTTATACTCACCCTACAGTGGATTTGCAACTCGGAAGGGAAGGCCTTCGGTATAGTGTTTGACTCTATATGATTAGGTAACGATCTACAAAGGTCTAACGCTCTAGTTTAATATTCAACCGTGGATGAAGGTGTCAATTGCCAAATCACTCAGCGGACATACTTGTAGAATACCTGTTTGACTCTTGGGAACACAGGATAGGAGAGGGTATTGACTAAACTGATCGACTCTCAATGACGGTGTTAACGTGGTCGAAATCTTAGCACTCGATCATCCAATTCATACGCGAAATAAGTGTGCCCGTCACTAAAGTGTAAACTAATATGTTTCTCTGAACGCGAAGTTATATTCGATACCGCTTATTAGGTTCTCGAAGGACAAGGCCTTCTTGAAGAAGAATGGCAGTATACATATTGTTAACGATCTACAACGGTTTTACACATTATGTCAATAGTAAGTGCCTACTTCTCGGTTTGAATAGGGAAGTGGAGCGTCAAACTCTTTGTGAACGTTACCAATCGGTATAACGTCATACTCTTGACCGTATACCTTACCATCCGCGAAGCATAATCCGCTGTATCGTGGTATAACATTGTTTTCAGCGAAATAAATTAGTATACGTTTTAGTGACTCGCACCTTAATTTCATGTAAAAATTAGAAGATCGGGTGCCAAACATTTCGAGAACCCTTTCACCATATTGAAATTCGCATACCTATGTCAATAGCTGCAGCTTTCGTGTGGTTCCAATAATCAAATCATGTATTCCTGAAGTAAATGCCCTGAACACTACTGCGTATATACACTTTTATTCACGATTTGAATATTAAAATGCAGCGTCAAACCGTTTGAGAACTTCACCATTTGCAGTAGGTTAAGCGTCTTTCAGAAGACCTCATCCTCCGAAAAGTTAACCCGCCGTATCGAGAGTAAACACCGTGTTCAGATATAGGAACTAGTATACATTTTTGTGACGAGCACCTTAATTTCATGTACGAATTAGGAGTCGATGGTCAAACCGTTCGGGAACGTTACCACCACTCTCCGAGAGTCGAACAGGTATGCCTATAGCTCCACCTTTCCTGTGATTCCGAGAATAAAACTAGGTAATCAGAGAGTAAATCCGCTGAAGGGTATGCCAATGGACACCTTAATTCTCGGTTCTAATGTTAAAGTAGAGCGTCAGTCCGCTTGAGATCGTCACCAATTGCTATAAAGTCAAACGTTATACCGAAAACCTCACCGCCGGAGAAGCTAAGCCGCCGTATCGGAGACTAAATTCGCGTCTACAGAAACTCATTAGAATACATTTTAAGTAGGACCACCATGATCTCATGTACGAATTAGAAGATCGAGGGCCAAGCCGTTGGAGAACGTTACCATGTTTTGAGAGTCACACGAGTTAATCAATAGCGTCACCGATCCTGCTATACTGAGAGTCAAACCAAGTAATCAGGGAGTAAATCACGGAACAGTATTGGCAATAGACACCGTAATTCAGGGTATGTATATTAAAGTAGAGAGACAATCCCTTTGAGAATGCTACCAATTGGAATAAAGTCAAACGCTTTACAGAAGACTTTACGCACCGAAAGACTATCGCGCTGTACCGTGGGTATAACATCGTGTTCGGAGGAACAAATTAGTATACATTTTAGTGAGTAGTACTTTAATTTCATGTGTTAATATGAAAATCGTACAGTGAAACCTTTGTCGAACGTTTCGACCTTACTTGTGAGTCGCACGTCTAAGTGAGTAGCTTCGTCTATCCTGTTATTCCGATAGCCAAAGCTGGTAGTCCTCGAGTCCAGACGCTGTACACTGTTGGCAATGGACATCTTAATTGACGGCTTGAATATTAAAGTAGATGCGTGAAGTCGATTGAGAACGTTACCTCCTTCTTTGAGAATCGCACATGTATGACAATATCTTTACCTTTCGTGCGATTCCGGGAGTCAAACCTGATATTCCAGTCATAATCCGCTGACATTATTGGCAATGGACACATTAATGCACGGTACGGATATTATAGTAGAAGGTCAATCCGTCGCAGAACATTACCAATTGGCATAGAGTCATTCTTTTTACCGAAAGCATTACCTTCCTAGAAACTAACCCGCTGCAGCCTGAGCCATGCTAACTGCTCACGGAAACAAATTAGTAGACATTATAGGAGAGGCATGAGACATTTTCATACATGAATTATAAAATCGAGTGTCAATACGCCCGAGACCGTTCTCACATTCATTGGGTAGTCGAACAGCTATTTCAGTAGCTTCACGTATCCTGCGATTCCGAGAAACAAGGCTCGTATTCCTGGAGTAAACCCGCTGTACAGTATGGGCAATAAGCGCCTAGATTCAAAGTTTGAATAGAAACGTAGAGCGTCACCACAGTTGAGAACGATTCCAAACGGTATTAAGTCAAAAGTTTTACAGAAGGCCTTACCATCCGCGAACCTCAACGTCTTCATCAAGGGTATAACTTCGTGATCAGAGAATGAAATTAATTTTATTCTCAGTGACGGACACTTTATCTTCATCTATGAATTAGAAGATCGCGGGTCAAACCGTTCGAGACCGTCACTGTCTTGTTTGGTATTCGATCGGATAAGTGTGCAGTTTCTCTTATCCTGTGATACCGAAAGCCAAGCCAGGATTTCCGCGAGTAGGTCCGCTGTACAGTATTGGACTTATACACCTTATGGAACGGTACAAATATTAAGGTACAGACTCAAACCGTCGTTGAACGATACGTATTAGTATAGTGTCCATCTCTTCACAGATAACCTTACCTTCGACAAGCATCCCGCTGTATCCATAGTATAATTTCGTGTTTGCAGATGGAAATTCGTATGCATTTTATTCTTGGATACCTTGATTTCATGCATCAATTTTAAGATTGATTGTCAAACAGTTCGAGAATGATAACACATTTTATGAAAGAAATCGAGAATCGATTGTGAATCCGTTTGGAAATATTACCACCTTCTGTGAGAGACCAACAGCTATGACAATAGCTACATCCATCCTGTCTTTCCGAGAGACAAACCAGGTATTCTAGGAGTAAATACGCTGAACAGTGTACGTAATAGACACCATAATTCGCAGTTGCAGCATTAGAGTAATCGACAAACCTTTGTGGATTGTTGCCTATTGGTGTACAGACAAGCAGTTCAGCGAAGGCCTTTCATACCGAGAACCTATCCCGCTGAATCGAGCGAATAATTTCGTGTCCAGGGAAACAAATTTAGTACAGATTTTGGTGCCGGCCACCTTACTTTCACGTACGAATTAGAAGATCGAGAGACAAGCTGCTGGAGAACGTTAGCAACTTCTTGCGAGTCGCACGGGTAAGCCAATAGCTTTACCGATCCTGCGATACTGAGATCAAAGTAGGTACACTGGGAGTAAATGCCCGTACAGTATTGGCAGTATACACCTTAATGCTCGGAATGAATATTAAAACAGACCGTCAGACCGTTGTAGATCGTTACCTTTTGGTATAGAGTCTAACATTTTTCCGAAAGTCTTACCTTCGGTACAGCTAACCCGCTGTATCGAGCGTACAACTTCGTGTTCAGAGGAGCACCATGGCATACGTTTCAATGATTGGGCACCATAGTTTCATGAGTGAATTACAAAATTGTGGGTCAAACCGTTCCTGAACGTTAGCACGTTCCTTGAGAGACACACAGCTAAATCATTAGCACCATCTATCCAATTTTACGCGAGCCAAACCAGGTATTCCGGGAGCAAATGCACGGAACAGTATTGGCAGTAGGACCCCTAATTCATGGTGAGAGTATTAATGTACAGTGTCAAACCGTGGTAGAACGTTACTTGTTACTATAGATCCAAACTTTTTACCGACGACCATATCATCTGAGAAGCTAAACCGCTGTATCCATAGTATAAGTTCGTAGCCAGGAAAACAAAATTAGTATACATTTGAGAGACGAACGGCTATGTCAATTACTTCACCTATTTTGTGATTCTGAGAGACAAATCAGGTATAACGAGAGTATATCCGCTGAATAGTATTGGCAAGGGGCACCTTGACTCACGGCATAAATGTTAAAGTACAAATTCGAACCACGTATAACGAAACAATTTGAATAAAGACAAACTATTTACCGACAGCCTTACATTCCGAGAAGCCTAACCAGCTGCATCGAAAAAATGACTTCGTACTCAGAGAAAGACATTAGCATAGATTTTTGCGATAAGCATCATAATTTGATGTATGAATTAGAAGATACGGTATCTAATCATTCCAGAACGGTACCCCCTTCTGTGAGAGACGCACAATTAAGTCACATGCACTTCCTCTCCTGTGATTCCGAGACTCAAACACAGCTAATCCGGGAGTAAGTCCGCAGAATGGTATTGGCTCTAGACACATTAATTCGCGGTATATTCTTGAGTACCCGATTTACTTTTCGGAATCACAGGATATGTGCAGCTATTGACTTAGATGTGCGACTCTCAAAGAAGGAGGAAACGTTCTCGAACACATTGACTCCAGATGTTGATATTTATACACAAACATGTGGTCTCCGTCTGCGAAAATGGCTGCTAATTTGTATCCGTGAACGCTAAGCAAAACACTCTGCGTTGCGGGATAGTTTCTCGGAATATAAGGTAACCTGTAACGAGGCTGACTTTGTACAAATTGGTTTCGCTCTCCAAACGGCTTGACGTTCTACTTTAGTACTCAAATCGCGAATTAATGTGACAGCTGCGAATACTGCTCAGCGGATTCACGATCGGAGTACCTGGTTTGACTCTCGGAATAGCACGATCGGTGAAACTATTGACTTAGCCGTTCGTCTCTGTCAGAAGGAGCAATGGTCTCGATCGGTTTGACTGTGGATATTCTTGTTCATACATGGAACAGAGGAGCCCGTCGCTAACATGAATACAAGTGTGTTCCATTGAACATGATGTTATACTCCCGATACAGCGAGATAGGCTTTGGAGGGTAAGGTCTTCCGTAAAATATTTGACTATGAACCAACCGGTAACATTCTGGGACGGATCGACTCTCTACTTTAATATTCATACCGCGATTTACGGTGTCTACTGCGAATACTGTTCAACGGATTTACTGCCGGAACACCTAGCTTGACCTTCGCAATCGCAGAATAAGATATGCTATTCACATTTCCGTGTGACTCCCAAAGTAGATGGTAACGTTCTCGAACAGTTTGACTCTAAATTTTGCTATACCTGCATGAAATAGAGTGTCCGTCTGCTAAAATGTCTACTGATTTCTTTCCGTGAATAGTCAGCACTGCACTCCCTACAGCGTGTTAGGCTTCCCGGAAGGATAGGCCTTGGATAAGAAGCTTGAGTCTATACGAATGGGTACGATCTACAATGATTTGACGTGTGACTTTAATATGCAAACCGTGAATTAATGAGTCGGATGTCAATAACTTTCAGCGGATGTACTCATGGAGTGTCTGGTTTGACTCTCGGAATCACAGGATGCGTAAAGATATTGACCTTGCCGTTCGACTCTCGAAGAGCGTGGTGGAGATCTCGAACGGTTTGATCATCGATATTCTAATTCATCCATGAAGTTAATGTGCTCGTCACTGAAATGAAGACTAACTTTTTCCACTGAACACGAAGCTATACTTTCGATACGCCTGGATACCATCGCCGAATGTAAGGCCATCAGTAAAGTGTTTGGCTTTATACTAATTGCCATTGCTCTGAACGGTTTGGCGGTCTGCATTAATATTCAAACCGTGCATTAAGGTGCCTATTGCCAATATTGACCAGCGCATATACTCCCGGAATAACTGGATTGAGTCTAGTATCACTGGACAGTTGAAGGTATTAACGTAGCTGTGCCACTCTCAAAGGCGGTGGTAACCTTCTCGAACGATTTGACTTGCGATTCTGCAACTCATACACGAAAACAAGGTTTCCCTCTGCTAAGGTATGTACTAATTTCTTTCCGTGAATACTAAGTAAGACACTACCTTCGGCGGGTTATGTTCCCGGAGGGGTAAGGTATCCATCCAAAGGAATGACACTATTCAAACTGGTAATGCTCCACGACGGTTTGACTCCCTACCTCAATATTCGTACCGTGAAACAAGATGTCTATTGCAAAGGGGGGTCAGCGGATTAATTCGGGGAGTACCTGGTTTGACCTTCGGAATCTCAGGATAGGTGAAGCTACTGACTTAGCTGTTCGACTATCAACGAAGGTTATAACGTTCTAACATGGTATGACCCCGGATATTCCTGTTCATGCACGACATTAAGGTGCGCGCCGCAAAAATGACTACTAATTTATTTCCTCGAATCGGTAGTTATACCCACAATATAGCGGTTTACTTTCTCGAATGGTAACGCATCCGGTATGAAGTATGGCGTTATAGTAATTGGGAACGTTCTCCAGCGGTTTGGCACGGTTCAACAATATTCATTTCGTGACTTAATGAGTACTTTATACTTCATTCTGTTAATTAAGGTACTTATTTCCAATACGGTACATCGCATTTACTCCCGGAATACCTCGTTTGTGTCTGGGACTCACTGGATAGGCGGAGCTATTGACTTATCCCTACGACTACCACAGAATGTGGTAACGTTCTCGATCGGTTTGACCCTCCATTTTGAATTTCGTGCATGAAATTATAGTGGGCGACCCAAAAATATATACTAGTCCGAACCTCTGAACATGGTGATATACACTGCTCACAGCTGACCAGTATTTCGGAGGGTAGGCCATTCTATAAGACGTTTAACCATACACGAATAGGCAATGTTGTACAATGGCTTGACGTCCTGCTTGAATACTCAAACCGTGAATGAAGGTCACTATTACCAACATTGTTAAGCGGAATTACTCCTGAATACCTGATTTGATTCTCGGAATCGCAGGATGGATGAAGCTATTGACTTAGTCGTTCGTCACTCTCAGAAAGTGCTATCGATCTCGATATTCTATCTCATACATGAATTTATGGTGCCGTTACTTAAATGTATACTAATGTCTTTCCGAAACACGACGTTTTTGCTCGCAATGTTGCAGGTGAGTTTCGCGGAAGGTTCGTCCTACTGTAGAATATTCGACTTTATAGCAATTGGTATCGTTCCCAAACGGATTGACGCTCTACTTTAACATGCAAACCGTCAACTAAGTTGTCAGATGTCAATGAACTTCAACGGTCTTACTCCCGGATCACCTGATTTGACTATAGGAATCACAGCACAGGTGAAGTAATAGACTTACCGTCCATCTCTCGCAGAAGGTGGGAACGTCCTCAAACGATTCGGACCCTCGATCTTCTAATTCATGCAGGATGTTAAGGTACTCGTCACAAAAATGTATAATTATTTTATCCTCTGAGCATAAAGCTATTTTCTCGATGCAGCGGGCCATGTACGCGGAAGGAACGGCCTTCGGTAAAACGTTTGACTATATGACAGATAGTAACGTTCAAAATCGGATTGACGCCATATTTTAATGTACACTCCGCGAACTAAGGTATCTATTGCCAATACTGCGCAGCGCATTTTCCCTCGGATTACCTGGTTAGTCCCTCGGAATCAAGTGATAGTTGGAGCTATTGCTTTATCTGTTAGATCCTCAAAGAGGGTGGTAACGTTCTCGAACGGTTTGTCAATCGATTTTCTAGTTCACTTGAAGTTCACGTGCCGTCACTGGAATTAATACTAGTTTCTGTCTCTGAACTCGAAGTTATATGCTCCAGACAGCGGGTCAGTTTTTCGGAGGTAAAGCCATCGGAAAAGTGTTTGACTTTATAGCAACAGGTATCGTTCTCAAGCAGCTTCACGCCCTACATTAACATTGAAACCCTGAATTAAGGTGCCCGTTGCAAATTGTCCTCAGCGGATGAACTCCAAGGAAACCTAGTGTGATTCTAGGAAACACAGGATAGGTGAAGCTCTTTTGTTATATGTGCGATTTCACGATGAAGCTGGTATCGTTCTCGGACGGTTTCACCCTCGATCATCTCCTTCATACATGAAATTACGGTCCTCGTCACTAAAATGTATAATAATTTGCTTCTATGAGCACAAAGATATACTCTCGATACGGCGGGCCAGCTTCTGCGAACGTACGGCCTTCAGTGAAAAGATAGACACTATACCAATAGGTAAAGCTGTACAACTGTCTGACGCTTCACTTTAATATTCATACCGTGAATTACGGTGTCAATTGCCAATACAGTTCAGCATTTACTGCCGCTATACCTGATATGACACTCTGAATCGCCGGTTAAGTGAAGCTATTCATCTAGCCGTTCGACTCTCAAAGGGTGTGGTATCGATTTGGAACGGTTTAACCATCGATATTCTAATTCATACATGATTTTAAGGTGCGGTCCCTAAAATATATACTAATGTGTTGCTCTAAACACGAAGTTATATTATCGATACGGCGGGTTAGGTTTTCGGGCTGTAATGCTTCCGGTAAGTCCTATGACTTTACAGCAATTCGTATCGTCTCCAGTCGGTTTGACGCTCACCATTGACATTCAATACGTTAACTAAGGTGCCAATTGCCAACACTCTTCAGCGGATTTATTTTAGGATTACCTGGTTTGACACACGGAACCAAGGGCTAGGTGGAGCTGCTGACTTATCCGTTCAACTCTCATAGAAGCTGGTTACGTTCTCGAACCGTTTGTGGCTCGATTCTTCTAATTCATGCATGAAATTAAGGTTCTCGTCGCTAAAATCAATAATAGGTTGTTCCCCAGATCATGAATTTAGACTATCAATTCAACAGTCTTCGGTATAAAATTTGACGCTATACCAATAGGTAACATTCTACAAATATTTTACACTCAACTTCAATATTTGTGACGTGAATTAACGTGTCCATTGGCAATACGGCACTGTGGATTCACTCCCGGAAAACGTGGCCTGACCCTCGGAGTCACAGGATATGTGTATCTATTGATGTAGCAGTTGGACTCTCGACGAATGTTGTAACGTCGTCGCACGGTTTGAGCCCCGATAGTCCTATTCATACATGAAAATATGCTGTCCGTCTGCCAAAATGTCTACTAATTTGTTCCGGTGAAACATATTGAAGCCAATATATATTACCATTGGTATATATGTTTCTCTAATCACATAGCAAAACTCTAGATATGGCGGGTTTGTTTCTCGGACGGTGAGTCATTCTGTAAAACGATTGACTTTAAAGGAACCAGTTACTATCTCACACGGTGTAAAGCACTATTTTAATATTCATTCCGCGAATTTAGTTATCTATTGCCAATACTCGTCAGCGAATTTACGCTCGGATTATCTGGTCAGACTTTCCGAATGTAGGATAGGTGGAGCTATTGACATATCCGTTTGATTCTCATAGAGGGTATCAACGATCTCGAACTGTGTAGCGCAATATCTTCGAATTCAAACATAAATTTAAGGTCCCTGTCACTAGAATATATACGCATTTGTTTCCCTGAACGGGATATTGTACCCACGATACTGCGGCTTATGTTCTTGGAAGGTAAGGTATGCGAAGAGGAGTAAGACTTTATACCAATTGGTAACCATCGTCGATGAATCAACACTCTAATTTAGTATACAAACAGTGTATTAAGGTGTCTATTGCCAATACTGCTCAGCGGATTTACTCCCAGAGAACCGGGTTTGACTCTCAGAACCACCGGATACGTGAAGCTATCGACTCAGACGTTCGGATCTAAAAGAAGGTGGTAACGATCTCGAAATATTTGACAATCGACCTTCTAGATCTTACATGAAATTAAGGCGTCCGTCTGCAAAAATGTGTACTAATTTGGTTCTCTGAACACGAAGTTGTACCCACGATACAAGCGGGTCATGTTCTCGAATGGTATGGAATCCTGGATGGAATATGAATTTGTACCAATGCTTAACGTTTTCAGGCAGTTTGACTCTTTACTTTAATACTCGTCTCGTGAACTAAAGATTGTATTGTCAATACTGTGCAGCGGATTTACTGCTGGAATGCCAAGCAAGACACTCATAACAGGATAGGAGAAGCTATTGACTTTGTCGATCGGCCGACAAAGAAGGTGGTAACGTTCTCAATGGATTTGACCCTCGATCATCTATTTCATAAGTGATATTCCGGTGCCAGACACTAAAGTGTGTACTAATTTGTTTCCCTGATCACGTAGATACACTCTCGAAGGAGCGGGATAGCTCCTCGGAAGGTAAGGCCTTCGGTAAATATTTGGACTCCATGCCAATATTTAACGTTCTACAATGGTGTGAATCCGTACGTAATTTTTCATACCGTGAATTAAGGTGTTCATTGCCAGTACGGTACAGCGCATGTACCTCCGGAACACCTGGTTTGACTCTCGGAATCATAGGATGTGTGATGCTAGTGACAGCCGTTCGACCTTCAAAGATGGTGGTAACGTTCTCACAATCGATCATCTGTTTTATACATGAAATTAATGTGACCGTCACTAATTTGTATACTAATTCGCTTTCGCGAATACGAATTTATAATCTGGATGCAGACAGATAGCTTCTTGGAAGGTAAGGCCTTCAGTAAGGCCTAACCTACCGGTTAGGATCTATGCGAGTACGTAAAGTTCTACAACGGCTTGAATCTGTCATTGAATATTTAATCCGCGAATAATCGTGTCTAATGCAAAGACTGTTCAGCGAATTTACTCCCGAATTACCTGATTTGACTATCGGTATCACATGCTAGGTGATGCTACTGACATAGCCGTTCTACTCCAAAGGATGTTGGTAATGTTCGCGATCGGTTTGACACTCGACGTTCTTATTCACATATGAAATTAAGGGTGGCATCACTAAAATGTGTACTAGTTTGTACCTCTGAACATGGTGATTTATGCCCGATACAGCGGGCTAGTCTTTCGGATGGTTATATATTCTGGCAGGAGTTCGGACATACACATATCGGTAATGTTCTACAACTTCTTGACGGCCTGCTTTATACTCTCCGTTTTCCCGGGCTAACTCTCCGATCCACAGGATAGGTGAAGCTATTGACTTACCCGCTTGTCTTTCACAGAAGGTGGTAAACTTCTCCATCGGTTTGAAACTCGATCTTCAATGTCATGCACGAAATTAAGGTGCTCGTCAGTGAAATGTCTACTAATTTGTGTCTCTAATCGCGTAGTTGTATTCTCGATACGGCAGGTTACATTCTCGGATAGTAAGGCCTTCGGTAAAAGGTTTGACTATACAGGATATGGGAACGTTGTAAAAGGTTTGACTCTGATCTTTAATATTTATACCATTAAATTGCGTGTCTAATGCCAATACTTTTCACCCGTTTTAGACGCGGACTACATGGTTTGACTGTTGGAATAGCAGTATAAGTGAAACTGTTAACTTAGCTGTTCGATCATAAAGAAGGTGGTAAAGTTCTTGAACGGTTTTTCTCAAGATTTTTCGACTCATATATGTTAATCAGGTACCCGTTATTAAAATGTATACTATTATGTTTCTCTAAACACGAAGATACCACCACGATAAGGCAGGTTATGTTCTCGGAATTTAAGGCGTCCGGTAAGGTGTATGAAGTTATACCAATTGGTAACGTTCTCACACGGTGTGACGCTCTATTTTAATATCCAATTCGCGTATTAAGGTATATATACTTCCAATACTGTGCAGCGCATTTACACCCGAAATATCTCCATTGCCTGTTGCAATCACAGGATGTATGAAGCTATTGACTTAGCCCTTCGAGTCTCAGTGATGGTGGTATCATTCTCGAACGGTGTGATCCCCGTTCCTCTTATTTATTATAAAACTTAGGATCACGTCACTGTAATGTTAACTAATTCGCTTCTCTGGACACAAAGGTATACTCTCGATACAGCAGGATAGTTTCTCGAAAGGTTCGGCCGTCGGTATAAAGTTTGACTAAATACCAATACGTAACGTTGTTCAACTGTGTGACCCTGTACTTTAATATTTTCAGAGGAAAGTTGTGTTCTTAATGTCGATAGTCTACAGCAAATTTAATCCCGGAATACATGATTTGGCACTCGGAATCACACGATAGGCGAGACTACTAACATATCCGTACGAATCTCAAATACGGTGGTCCCGTTTCAGAACGGTTTGACCCACGATCTTCCATTTCATTCATGAAATTAAAATGTATACTAATGGATTCCACTGAACACGATGATATATTCTCGGAACAGTGGGTTTCTTTCTTGGAATGTTAGGTTTCGGTAAATGGTATTACTGTATACCAATTCGTAACTATCTAAAATGGATTGACGCCATACATTAATATTGTAACCGTGAATTAGGGTGTCTAAAGCCTATACTATTAAGCGGATTTGCTCCCGGCATATCTGGTTGCGCTAATGGAATTACAGTACAGTTTAACCTATTGACATAGCCGCTCGGCTCTCAAGGAAGGCGGTAGCTTTCCTGAACGCTTTACCTCTCGATGCTGATATTTACACACGAATATGTGGTGTCGGTCGGCTAAAATGTATACTAATCTGTTTCCGTGAACATTAAGCAGGACACTCGCTACAGCGGGTTTGGTTCTCCGCAGGTAAAGTATTCTGTAAGAGGACTGACTTTATAATAATTGGTAACAATCTCAAACGGATTGACTCTCTACCTTATTATTATTACCGACAATTAAGGTGTCTTTTGCGAATACTCTTCAGCGGATTTACAGCTGGAATTCCAGACTTGACTCTCGGTATCACATGATAGGTGATGCTGTTGGGTTATCCGTTCTACTCCGAAGAAAGTTGGTAACGTTTTCGATCGGTTTGACACTCGATCTTCTTATTTGCAAATGAAAATCAAGGTGCTGTCACTAAAATGTATACCAACGTGCGTCCTTGGTCGCAAAGTTATACTCTAGATACATCGTGATAGGATCTCGCAAGGTAAGGCCTTGGGTAAAAAGGTTGACTGTATAGCATTATATGGCGGTCTGCAATGGTTTGTCACTGTTCCTTAATATCGATAACGTGGTATAGCTTGTCTAATTCTAATATTGTACTGCGGGTTTAGTCGCGGACTACCTGGTTTGTCTCTCGGAATCACAGGATAGGTGAAGCAATTTGCGTTGCTCTGCGACTCTCAAAGATGCTGGTTACATTCTCGTACGGATTTATACTAGATCTTCTAACTCGTACATGAAATTAAGGTGTCTGTCACTAAAATGAATACTAATTTTTTCCGATGTACTCCACATTATACTCTCGGTACAGCGCGATATGCTTTCGGAGGGTAAGGTCTTGAGTAAAGCGTATGATATTACTGTTCAGCGGAATTACTCCCGTAGTATCTGGTGTGACTGACAGTATCGCAGGATCGGTGAAGCTATTGACTTAGCTGTGCGACTCTCAAGTAAGGTGGAAACATTCTGGAACCGATTGACCCTGGATCTTCTAATTCATGCATGAAATGAAGGTGCTCGCTTCTAAAATGTATACTACTTCGCACCTCTGAACACGTAGTTATGCTCACGAAACAGCGGGTCTGTTTCTATGAGGGTGAGGTCTTCGGTAAAACATTTCACCTTATAGCATTTTGTAACGTTCTACAATGAATCCACGCAGTACTTTAAGATTCAAACCGTGAATTAAGGTGTCTGTTGCCAACACTGTTCAGCCGATTTACTCCCAGAATACGTAGTATGACAATCGGAATCTCGGGACAGGTAAAGATAATCACTTAGCCGTTCGTGCCTCACAGAACGTGGTAACGCTCTCGAGCGGTCTGACTCTCGATCTTTTAATTCATTCCAGAGATTATAGTGCCCTTCTACTGAAATGAAGACTAATTTCCATCTCTGAACACGAAGTTCTACTGTCGATACTGCTGGTTAGGTTTTCCGATGGCAACGCTTTCTGCATAAAGTTTGAATCTACACCAATGGGTTATTGTCCACAACGGCTTGACGGTCTGGTTTAATATCCGTACCGCGAATTAAGATGTCTATTGACAATACCCTTCTGCGGATTTACTCCAATATTATCCGTTTGGCATTCGTTATCGCGGGGGTAGGTGATGCTATTGAAGTAGCCATTCGACAATCATAAAATGTGGTAACGGTCTCGCACGGTTTGACCGTCGGTCTTCTAATTCATACATGAAATTAAGGCGCCCGTCACAGCACTGAAGACTAATTTCATTCTCTGAACACGAAACTATACTCTCGAAACGGGAAGTTTGCTTCTCTGAGCGTAACGCCATCGGTAATGTATTTAACTTTACACCAATTGGTCACGTTCTCAAACTGTTTGTCACTCTACTGTAATATTCAAACCCAGAATTAAGGTGTCTATTGCCAATAATCTTCAGTGGACTCACTCCCAGAATACCTCGTTTGACTCTCCGAATCACAGGATTCCTGGAGCTATCGGCTTAGCTGTTCGCCTCCCACAGAATGTGTCAACGTTCTCGAACGGAGTGACTAACGATCCTCTAATTCGTACATGAAATTGAGATGCTCGTCATCAAACTTTATGATTGTTCGTACCTTTGAACACGGTGTTTTAATCCCGATACAACGTGTTAGTTTTTCAGAGGGTAAGTCATTCTTTAAGAACATTGACCCTCGAAATACAGGTAATGTTCTACAACGGCTTGACGGCCTGCTTTAATATTCATAGCGTGCATTAGGGTGTCTACTGCCAACACTGACCTGCGGATATTCTACCGGAATAAATGGTTTGACTCTCGGTATCACAGGACAGTTAAAGGTATTGACGTAGCTGTGCCACTCTCGAAGGTGATGGTTACGCTCTCGAACGGTTTGAATTTCTATTCTGCTACTCGTACTTGAAAATAAGGTATCCCTATGCCAAAATGTCTACTAATTTGTTTCGTTGAAAGCTATGCTAGCCAAGCGCTACAACTGGATGTATTCTCGGAAGGTTAGGACTTCGGTTAAAATTTTGTCTCTATAGTAATAAGCAACGTTGTACAACGGGTTGCATCTGCAGATTAATATTCATACTGTGAATTAAGGTGTCTATCGCTAATACTGACAGCGGATTGACTCCGGGAATACCAGACTTGGCTGTCGGAATCATAGGATTGGAGAAGCTATCGAATTAGCCGTTCCACTCCCAAAGAAGGTGGGAACGGTCTCGAACGATTTAACACTCGGTCCTCTAACTCATACACGAAAATAAGGTGTGCTTCTGCAATAATGTCTACTAATTTGCGTCCGAGGGCGCTAAACACGACACTCGATACTGCGTGATATGTTCTAGGAAAGTAATGTATTCGGCAAAAGGAAGGACTTTATACCAATTAGTAGTGGTCTCCAACAGATGGACTCCATACTTTGATATTCATAAATTGAATCAAAGTGTCCATTGCCTATACTGAACAACGGATTCAATCCCCGTACACCCAGTTCGAATTTTGCAATCACAGTATGGGGTGAAGCTATTGACTTTGCCCATCGACTCGCTAAGGAGGTGGTATCGTTCTCTACCGATATTGACCCGCGATCTTATATACAATACATGCAATTATGGTGCCTGCCGCTAAGATTTAGAATAATTTGTTTCCATGTACAAAAAGTAACACTCTCGATGCTGCGGGTTAGTTTCTCGTATGGCAAGGTCTTCGGAACAACGTTTGACTTTATACAAACTGGTAACGTTCACAAGCGGTTTGACGCTCTACTTTAATATTCAATCCGTCAATTACGGTGTCTGAAGCCAAAAATGTTCCGCGGATTAACTCCAGGAATTCCAGGTTTGACTCTCTTAATCACTTGATGGGTGAAGATATTGACTTAGCCGTTCGTCTTTCACGGAAGGTGGCAACGTTCTCAATCTTTGTGTTCCCATGAGAAACAAGCATGACACTCTCTACAGTGTGTTAGGTTATCGGATGGTAATTGTATTCGGTAAAATGAACGACTTAATACGATTTGGTAATATTCGCCGAAGCTTTGACACTCTATTTTAATACTCATACAGTGCATTATGGTATCTATTGCCAATACTGTTCTGCGGATTCACTTCTAGAATACCTGCATTAGCGCTAGGAATCACAGGATGGATCAAGCTATTGACTCAGGCGATCGACTCTAGAAGAAGGTGGTAACGGTGTGACGTTCGATTTTGTAATTTATACATGAAAATGTGGTGCCCGTATGATAACATGTCTACTAATCTGATTCCGCCAACACTAAGCAAGACACTCGCTACAGCGTGTTAGGTTCTCTTTAGGTAAGGTATTCCGTAAGTGAATAACACTATACGTGTTGGTAATGTTCTTCGACAGCTTTACTCTCTACATAAATATTCATATCGTGAATTATGGTGTCTATTGCCAACACTATTCAATGGATATATTCCTCGAATACCAGGTTTGACTCTCGGTAACACAGGATCGTTGAAGCAATTGACGAAGCCGTTCGTCTCTCACAGAAGTTGGCAAGGTTCTCAATCGGCTTGACCCTTGATCATGTAGTTCATACATGAAGTACGGTGCCCGGCGCCGGAATGAAGAATAATTCCTTTATGTGTATACGAAGATATATTCGCGATGAAGGCGGTGAGGTACGCGGATGGTAAGGCCTTCGGTAAAACGTTTTTACTTTATAACAATTGGTATCGGAGTCAACGCTCCGGCGCTCTACTTTAATTTTCAAACCGTGAACGAAGGTGTTTGTTGCAAAAGTGTTCAGCGGATTTACACCGGGAATACCTGGTTTAACTCTCGAAATCATGGGAGAGGTGAAACTCTTGACATAGCCGTTCCATTCCTAATGAAAATGGTAACGTTTTCCAACCGGTTGACACTCGATATTCGAACTCATTCATCAAATTAAGGTGTCCCTCACTAATATGTATAGTAATTAGGTCCACTGAACACGATGTCATACTCTCAAATCAGCGTGTTAGATTAATCGCAGGTAAAGCTTCCGGTAAAAGATTGACTAGGTACCAATTGGTGACGTTCTTAAGTGGTTTGGCTGTTGGCTTTAATATTCAAGCCGTGATATACGGTGTTTAATACCTATACTGTATAACGGCATTTCTCCCGGAATACCATGTACGTCATTCGGAATCACGTGATAGGTGTAGCGACTGACGTTGCTGTCCGATTCACAATGAAGGTTGTAAGGTTCTCGAACGGTTTGGCCCCGGATTTTCAAAGTCATACATGAAATTAAGGTGCGCTAGACTAAGATGAATTCGAATTTGTTTCCCAGAACGCTTTGTAATACTCTCTATACAGCGGGACAGTTCCTAGGAAGATAGGGCCTTCGGTAAAAAGTTTGACTATATTCCAATAAGTATCATTCAACAGCGGCTTGACTCTGTACCTTAATATTTATACCGTGAATTATGGTGCCGTTTGCCGATACTCCTCGGCTGATTTGTTTTCGGAGTACGTGGTTTGGTTCTCGGAGTCACAGGAAACGTAGAGCTATTGACTTAGCAGTGCCGCTCTCAAGAAAGATGGTAACATTATCGAAGGGTTACACTCTCGATCTATTTATTCGTACAAAAAATTAAGGTGTCCGATCGGCTACAATGCCCACTTATTTGTTTTGGTGAACATTAAGTTATTCTCTCGGTACAGGGGGTTACATTCTCGGAAGGCAAGGTGTTCTGCATAAAGTTTCACTGTATTCCAAGTTGTAACTTTCTCCATCGGCTTGAATATATACTTCAATATCCATACCCAGAAATAAGGTGTCTACTGCCAATACTGCTCAGATAGTTTACTCCCGGAATACCAGGCTTGACTCGAGGAATCACACGATAGGTGGAGCTACTGTCTTAGCCGTTCGATTTTAAGGAATGTAGTATCGTTTACAAAAGGTTTGTCACACGATCGTGTAATTCATACATAGAGTCAAACCGCCGGTCAACATTATCAATCAAAATAAGGTAATTCTTTCCAAGCAATACATCACGTTCCGAGAACCTACCCCGCTGCAACGAGTGTCTCTCTTAGTTTTCACAGAAACAAATGGGTAGACATTTCAGCAGACAGACACCTCAGCTTCACGTACGAAGAGCAAAATTGGGTATCAAGCTGTTCGAGATCGTTCCCACCTCCTTTGAGAGTCCAACGGCTAAGTCAATAGCTTCACCGACCCTGCGATTGCGAGAGTCAAACCAGGAACACTAGGAGCACATCCGCTGTACAGCATTGGCAATTGACACCTGAATTGTCTGCATGAGCATTAAAGTAGGGAGTAAAATCATTGGACAACATTACCAATTGTTATAAAGTCAATCTTTTTATAGAATAAGTTACCTTCCGAGCACGTATGCCGCTGTACCGAGAGTACAACATCATGGTCATTGAAGCACATCAGTATTCATTTTAGTAATGAGCACCATAGTTTCATGTATGAATTACAAGATCGATAGTCCAACCGTTCCAGAACATTAACACGATCTTTGAGAGACACAAAGCTAAATCATCAGCACCACATAACCAATTATTCGGCGAGACAAAGCAGGTATTCCGAAAATAAATGCGCAGATCAGTATTCGCAATAGACAGCCTAATTCTCGTTGCGACTATTAATGTGCAGTGTCGACCCGTTGTAGTACGATCCCTATTCGTATAGACTCTAACCTTTTACCGATGCCATATGTTCCGAGAAGTTAACCTGCTGTACTGAGGGAATAAGTTCGAGATCAGAGATACAAATTAGTATACATTTTAGTGGTGGGCCCCTAAATTTCTCGTATGAGTTAGATGATTTGGTGTCGAAAGTATCGAGAACGTCACAAACTTCTCTGTGATTTGAACAGCTGAGTCAATAGCTGCGACCATCCTGTGTTTCCGTGAAACAACTCTTGTATTTAACGAGTAAATCCACTGAAGATTGATGGCAATACACACCTTAATTCACGGTATGGATATCAAAGTAGAGAATCAAACCGTTTGGGGACGTTACGAATTGTTATAACGTCATACTATTCTTCGTATACCATACCTTCCGAGAACACAAGGCGCAGTATCGTGGTATAATATCCAGTACAGAGAAACGAATGAGTATACATTTCAGTGACGGGCACCTCAAATTCATGTGTGAATGAGAATACCGCGTTTCAAACCGCTCGCGAAAGTTTCCTCCATCTTGGAGGTTCGAAAAGCTAAGTCAATAGCTTCACCCATCCTGTTATTCCGATAACGAAAACAGGTATTACGTGATACAATATGCTGAACACTATTGGTAATGAACACCTTAATTTACGGTTTGAATATTGAACAGCTTCACCTATGCCGGGATTCCGAGAGTCAAGCCAGGTGTTCCTATAGTAAATCCGCAGAATATTATTGCAATTGACACTATAATTCACGGTTTGAATATTTATGTAGAGCGTCAAGCGGCTTGAGAGCGTTAACAATTGGCAGTGAATAACTTCGTGTCCAGAAAAACACATTAGTAAACAGTTTTGTCAGTCATACCAGATATGCCGGGAGCAAATCCGCTGAGCAGTATTGGCAATAGACACCTCAATTCACGGTTTGAATGTTAAAGAAGGCCGTCAAGCAGTTCTTCATTACCTATACGTGTAGGGTTAGACTTCTTACAAAATGGCTTACCCTCCGAAAAACTGACCGGCTGTCTCGATAGTACACTATCACTAGGTCAGTACCTTCACATATCCTATGTTTCCGAGAGTCATACCAGGTATTCCTGGAGTAAATCTGCTGTACAGTATCTGCAATAAAAACCCTACATCCCGCTATAATTATTAAAGTACACAGTGACACAGTTGTACAACGTTACCTGTTGGTATAGGTTCTATCTTTTAGAAGGCCGTACCTTCCGAGAAAATAACCCGATATATCGAGGGTGTAACTTCGTGTTCAGGGAAGAAAATTAATGTACACTTTATTTACGGGCACCTACACTACAAGTACGATTTAGCAGTCGATGATCAATCCGTTTGAGAAAGTTACCACCTTCTTTTAGTGTCGATGGGCTAAGTAAAATGCTTCACGTATCCTGTGTTTCCGAGAGTACGCTGGAAGTAAATGCGCTGTAAATTGTCGACGTTGAAGACCCTACTTCCCGCTATGAATACTAAAGTACAGCGTCACACAGTTGTGCAACGTTCCCCATTGGTATATAGTGAAACAGTCTATCGAAGGCATTAGCTTCCGAGAAGTTGACCCACTGCATCGCATGTATATCTTTGCCTTCAGAGAGACAAGGTATTATTCATCTTAATGTTTTGCACTATACCTCCATGTATGGATTACTGGATCGAGTGTCAAACTGTTCCCGAACGTTACCACAAGCCGTGAGATTCGGACGCCTAATTCAATAGTTTCACCTATCTTGTGTGTTCCAGAGACATTGCAGGTACTCCTGCAGTAATCGTATTGGCAATAGATACCTCAATTTACGGTTCGAATATTAATGTAGAACGTCAAACTGTTTGAGTGCGTTGCCAATTTGCATAAAGTCATACGCTTTACTGGAGACCTTTCACGCCGAAAGCCTAACGCGATGCATCGAGAGTATAACTTCTTGTTCAGAAAATTAAGTTAATGATCATTACAGTGACGAGCACCTTCACCTCATGTACGAATTTGATGATCGAGGGACAAACCGCCCGAGAACTGTGCCGCGATATGTGAGAGATGAACGGCTACAGCAATAGCTTAACATATCCTGTGATTCCCAAGGACGAACCAGGCGTTCCGAAAGACACAGAACTGTACGTTATTGGCAATGGGCATCTTGAGTCACGGTATGAATATTAAGGCACACAGTCTATTCCTCGTAGAACGTTACCTACTGGTGTAACGTCAAAAGTATTAGTGAAGTCCTTACCGTCCAAGAACCTATCACGCTGTATCGGCAGTACAACGTCGTGATCGGAGAAAGAAGTGAGTCACCATGTCAATGACGGCCACATTAACTTAATGTATACATTAGAAGGTGGATGGTCAAACCGTACGGGAACGTTATCACATTCCTAGAGTTTCGAACGGCTGAGTCAAATGCTTCACGTATCCTGTGATTCAGAGAGTCAATCTGGGTTCTCTGAGCGTAAATGCACTGTACAGTATCGGCATTAAAGAACCTACTTCCCGTTATATATATTAAAGTAAAGTGTCACACCGTTTGGTAACGTTACCAATTGCCATAAAGTCAAACCTTTCAGCGATGGCGTACCTTCCGCGAGCATCATCCGCGTCAATGAGAATATAACTTCGTCTTCACAGAAAGAAGTTAGTATTCATTTTAGTAACGGGCACCTTGATTTCATGCACGAATTAGGAGATCGGGAGGCAGACTGATCCAGAACGTTGCCACATTTTTTGACAGTCGAACGGCTGAGTCAATAGCTTTACCTACTGATGTGATTCCGAGTTTCAAGCCATGTATTCCACGTGAAAACCTACTGTACCCGATGGACAATAGACACCTTAGTTCACGGTATGAATATTAGAGTAGAACGTCTAAACGTTTGAGAACATTACCATTTAGCATAAGTCCAATTTTTAACCGATAGCCTTACCATCGTATAAGCAAACCCGCTACATCAAGAGTATAACTTCGTGTGCAGAGAAAGATATTAGTATTCATTTCAGAGACGGGCACGATAGCTCCATCTATGTATTAGAAAATCGAGGCCCAAACGGTTTGAGATCGTTGACACCTTCTGTGAGGGACGGACGCCTATGTCAGAAGCTACAACTATCATGCGGTTCCGAGGGACAGGCCAGGTATTCCGGTAGTAAATCCGCTGAACAGTAATGCCAATAGGCACCTTAATTCACGGTTTGAATAAAAAAGTAGAGCGTCAAACCGTTCGAGAACATTGCCAACAGGTGTAAGGTCAATCAGGTTACCGGTGGCTTTACCTTCGGAAAGGCAAACTTGCCGTGTCGAGAGTATAACTTCGTGTTCAGGGAGAGAAATTAGTCTTCATTTCAGTGACGCGCACCTTAGTTTCATGAATGCATCAGAAGCGCGAGAGTCATACAGTTTCAGAACGTTACCGCCTTCTGCGATAGACGATCGCGTAACTCAATAGCTTCACTTATCCTTGAAATCTGCGAGGCCAACCAGAAATTGCGTGAGTTAATCTGTTGTACTCAATTTGCAATGAACACATTTATTCACGCCATTAGTATTAAGGGTAGAGCGTCCAGCCGTTGAGTAACGTTACCAAGTTTTATCAATTGGAACGGTTTACCGAAGACCTCGCCTTCCGCGAACCTCAACCGCTTCATCAAGTTTATAACTTCATGTGCAAAAACAGAAATTGGTATTGATTTCACTGACGGGCACCTTAACTTCATGTATGTATTAGAAGGTCGACAGTTCTGCATTTCGAGATCGAAGCCACCATCTATGAGAGTCGAGCGGCTAAGACTATTGCTTCTCCCACACAGTGATACCAAAGGTCAAAGCTGGTATTCCGGTAGAAAATCCGCTGAAGGGTATTTGCATTAGACGCCTTAATTCACGGTTCGAATATTACAGTGAAGCGACAAACCGTATGGGAGAGTTCCCAGTTAGTATAAAGTCAAACGCTTTATTGATGACCTTACCGTGCGAAAGCATAACGCGCTGTATCGAGAGTATAGCAAGGTGTTCAGTGGATCAAATGTGTATACATTTTGGTGCCGGGCAGCTTAGTTTCATGAATGAAATAGGAGATCTAGTGTCAAACTGCTCCAGATCGTTGCCACCTTCCATGAGGACCGAACTGCTAAATCAAAAGCTGCAACTATCCATTGATTCAGATAGCCAAATCAGTTATTCCGGGAGTGAATCAGCTGTTCACAATTGGCAATAGACATCATCATTCAGGGTATGAATATTAAAGTAGAAGGTCAATCCGTCGGAGAACATTACCAATTGCTATAGAGTCACTACTTTAACCGAATACTTTTCCTTCCTAGAACATAACCCGTTTTAGCGAGTGTCATTATTAGTGCTCGCGGAAACAAATTTGTAGACATTTTAGCAAACGGGCACCATACTTCCATGTATCATTAGAGACATCGACAGTCAAACGTATCGAGGTGATCCCACCATCTCTACCAGTCGAACGGCTAAGCGAATAGCTCCTCCAATCCTGCTCTTCCGATAGGCAAACCAGGTATGCCGCAAGTCAACGCTCAGTACACTATTTGAAATGGGTATCTTAATCCACGCTTTGAGTATTAAACTAGAGTGTGAAACTGTTTGACAAGGATACCAGTTGGCATAAAGTCGTACCGTAGACCTTACCCTCCGTGAAGCCAATCCGCTCACTGGACAGTATAAATTCGTCATCAGAGATACAAATTACTATACATGTTATTAACGGTCGCCTTAATTTCATGTATGAATTAGAAGATCTACTATCTGACCATTTAAGAACGTTACCACCTTGTTTCAAACTCGAATGGGTGAGTTAATAGCTTCAGCTATAGTGTGATTCCGTAGAGACAGACCTGGTAATCCAGGAGTAAATCAGCGTAATACTATTGGCAGCAGACACCTTAATTCACGCAATGAATATTAAGGTAGAGAGTCAAACCGACATTGGGAATTACAGATTGGAGCAAAGACGTTCTATTTACCAATTATTTTACCTTCAGTGATCGTAACCGGCTGCTGGACGTGTCTTGCTTCGTATCACGTGAAACAAATTAGTATCCACATTAGCGACGGGACCCTTAATTTCATGTATGAATGAGAAGGTCTCGACGCAAACCGTTCCAAAACGTTTCCACCTTCTTTGAAGGTCGCACATCTATGCCAATATCTCCACCTGCCCTGTGACTCCGAGTGTCAAAGCAGGTATTCCAGGGGTAAATCATCTGGTCAGCGTCGGCAATAAACGTGCTTAATCAAACGGTATGAATATTGTGGTAGACAGTAAAACCGAATGTGAACATTTCCAATTTGTATAAGAACAATCTTCTTACGGATGGCCTTACTGACCGAGAACCTGACCGCTGTATCGAGAGTCATACTTCGTGTTTCGAGAGCAAATTAGTTTTCATTTTAGTGACAGGGATCATAATTTCATGCATGACTAAGAAGAGCGATTGTCAAACCGTGCGAGACCGTTACTAATTTGTATAAAGTCAATCGTTTTCGCGAAGGCATCACCCTCCGAAAAGATAACCCGCTGAATCGCGAGTATAACGTCGAGCTCAGGGAAAGAAATTAGTATTCGTTTGAGTGTCGGGCACCTTAACGTCATGTATGAATTAGAAGATCGAGTGTCAAACCGATCGAGCACGATACCACCTTCTTTGAGAGTCGAACGTCTATGTCAATATATTCACCAATCCTGTGATTCCGTGAGTCAATCCAGGTTGCCCAGGAGTAAATTCGCTGAAAAGTATTGGCAATAGACGCCTTTATTATCGATGTGTATATTAAAGCAGAGAGAAAAACCGGCGGAGGTCATAACCAATTCGTACAAGGTCATTCTTTTTACCGAATACATTACCTGCCGAGAAAATTCACCTGCTGTAGCGAGTGTCTAGCCTAGTGTTCACGGAAACAAATGTGTAGACATTTCTGCAGACGGTCACATCAATTTCACGTATGAATAGCGAAGTCAAGAGT
>NW_027471161.1:0-28538 GCF_051020765.1 Lasioglossum baleicum
GTAAGAGGGTGCCTCGTCGTTCCTCTTTTTTCCCCGATTCACGGGAACAGGGAGCGGACACGGTGCACTCGATCGTGACTCTCGCGAGAAAGGAGAACATCATCCCCCGTGCCGCGAGGAGGCCAGTGGTCCGCGCGGAGGGTGCGGCGCGTAGGAGGCTGAAGCGAGTACGAGTGGCGTCGCGAGGCGCGGCGTCGTAATAATCCTCGGACGAGGCGAAACGGGAGTCGATCATTAAATTGTTCCGGCCCCGGTTAACACTAGGAAGAGGCGAACGGCGACGAGAGAGGCGCGGAGAGAGCTAGAGAGAGAGAGTGAGAGGCCTGCGGCTCGATGTGGGTGGCGAGCTTCCCGCGATTGGTCAATTAACAAGTGCATTAGAAAATAATGAGGCTCCTCGTGTCGCGGCGCTGCACGGTCACCTCTAACCTTGCACCCACGTACAACCGCGTGGCTCAGCGCCGCGTGTGCGCGCGTGTACGTGTGTGCACGGCGGCTAGGGCACGCGTGTGCGACCGTTTCGTGCCGCTAATTGAAGAGGATTCGTCGCGAAAGTAATTCGCGAAGGAGACGCGACGGTGGTGTGCGAAGAAAGAGAGAGAGGGAGAGACAGAGAGAAGGGTGTCGGAGACTAAGACACGGATGAAAAGGTGGATGGGTTCGGTGTTTGTTCGCGGGAACTTTACCGTGGAATTTTTAATCGGTCGCGAGATAACGTTTCTTCTTTTCGACGAGGGGATAGTAATTGGTGTAACGAGACCGGTCGGTGGTAATGCGAGGGAACACCGATGGGGTGGCGAGATATTTTCGTAGGATTTTATGGATGAAATTAAGTTTCGCTCGGTCGTCGGATTTTTGTCCGCGATGCTAACGTGTTTACACGTGTAATTACACGCGCAATTATATAACGCGTGCAATTAAGCCGGCAACGAATGGAGGCAGCGACCGAGCGAATGGGAAAGCAGATCAATTTCGAATTAATTATATGGTAATACTTTAACTCTATTTCGAATAAAAACCCGCTCCCCGTTGCGCGACGTACTTTCATTCCAAGACGCGCGTAAATCTCGAGTAATAAACGTCTCGGCTTCCACGAGTCTCGCGAAAACTAACTCAAACTTATCCCAAATCCACCGTGAGGTAATTCCGGATTCGCGTTTCTAATTATCACGCGAAAAACTGCGTTCGATCGGTGAAAAGGGATAACCCAGGCGTGGAAGGAAGAAGACGGTTTCGTGGGTTTCCACCTGCTTGCACCGGCCACTTATTGCCCACGGCGTATGCCCCAGCGGCAAAACTCGTTACCTAATTGCGGCACGCTCCCCGCGGCGGTGGACATCCGCTTTTCTCCGCTTCGGAGTGCTCGCGGTTCCCTGCTGACCGATCCAGCGAGGACTTGCACTCCGCTTAGCGAAAATCGCGGGTGCTCGGCGAATTTTCGCGAGAGAAATCAAAATTTCGGAATTTTGAGACAGCTGGGAGAAAGAGTGGAACTTTTGCCGCGTGAAAATTTTCCGAACAACCGCGATGGAACGTCGGTGATCGCTCGAAAATTTCTAAAAATCGGGATCTAATGAAGGAGAGTCGACGAACGAATCGAAGAATGCAGTGGTCCTGTTCGGGGTGATCGGTATAAAGTAACCACGGCTGATTAATTGAAAGCGGTAGGTGGTTTGTAAGGTTTGTTTCGGGTTAATGAGCGACAAAACGAAGCGAGAAAGCGTTGTTCTACGGGGAAGAATCGATGACTCGCGAACGTCTTCCCACGTTATTTTATCCGAGTGCCGAGTAAATTGCGGGCTCGCGATTAAGCGTGAATTCTAATTAAACTTCCGCCTTTCCCAGCGGCGTTTTACGTAAAATAGCTTATGCAACTTCGCGAGGCTGCTAACTGCCGCTCGAACGGGAAGATCGAAATTTTTCCGTAACGTCGGTGAGGAAATTTGACACGACTCTACCAATCAACCGGATATCGAATTAGCTAAAAATAATTCGAGGCTAAAGAGAAATTAAAAATGTATCGGCATTCCTTAACGACGCTTGCACGGTTATATATATTTAGAATTGAGAATAAGCGGATGTAAGTCACCGCGGAAACGATGGCGGCAAATTACAGGAGAGAAATTTAGGTCTCGAAATGCAGTGGGCTCGATTTTGAAGTTCAATTAACATTGGCGATATTTTCCCGACGATTGTGATACAGGCCATCGATTACTATCGCTACTGCCACCGGAGGTTCTAATAATAGTGGTAACATCAATGGTATTACTATCGCTGTAATTATTACCGGTAATATTCCTATTAATATCGCCATGCCGGTGTTACGATAACCGTTACTGTCACCATTGCCACCTTTTCAACTTCCAATCCCTATATTACTCGAACAGTCTAGAAAAGGAAAAACTTTTCAATCGGCCGTTTCGCCGCGCGATATCTCGACTCTGCAGAAGCCATTAAACGCGATACACCGTAAATTACCGGTGTAACATCACCTAATACGTCGTCCCGTTATCCAAAAATTACTACCCTCGAGACCATAAACACGGTTTCACCGTCGCCCAGCTGAAACAGAGCAGGCCGCATAAATTCCCAGCGCGTTCTTTCTATCATCGTCCTCGCGCGTTTAATCCCGGACAGGCTGCCACGGCTCGCCAGAGCGGAAATCAAGAAACAGCAGCGCGCGATCTGCTTTCCGACGGATTACGCGCTCGCGCTCGCGCGTAAAACCGGTACGCGCCATCCTGGTCCCGCATAATCCGCTCGTTTCTTTCTGTCCGCGCTTCCTGCGCGCGCGCGTAACCGCGCCGTGAGAATTTCAAGGCGCACACCTTCGGGAGAAGCTCGAGTTTTTCCCGGGACTCGGGTTTCTTGGATCGTCGCGCGCGAGCCGCTCGAGAGCCGCATGCTAATGCGATCGATGATCGCGCGTCTCGCTTCGGCATTCCGCGCGATGCATTAACGATGCCCGCCGATAAATAACCGGGGGGAGCGCCGCGTAATCGGCCACCGACTATTTTTAAACCCCGATCACACGTAACGCGCCCTCGCGAGGGTAAACTCGCGCTTGCCCAATTCCGCGAAATTCGCGCCTCTGCTTTTCGAGGTCGACGCGGTCTTGCCATTCCGTATAAATATAGACGATCTTCTTCTTTTTTCCCTTCTTTCAGATACATATTAAATAAATAAAACGAAGGGATGAAAATTACCCTTGGAACTAGCAACGAAGATTCGGTTTACTATTCGAGATAATCATGGTCGTTGAAGTATTTGAAAGGATTGTTCGTCTAATTCGAGAGATTACGGGAGAAGCGAAAAGAGGAAAGAAACGATGAAAAATTCGGAATGCAACTGCGCAACGTTGAAGAGAGAAGAGAAAAGTAGGAAGAAAGTAGGAGGGTGTAAATACGTTGTGGAAAAAAGGAGATCGGGTATTAACAAATCGTAATATCAACAGCTCCGTGCGGCGCACGGTCGTGCATCGACCAACAGAATTAAATGAATTTATACGGACAGCGTAATTGCATTATGGAACATCGTGGCGAATTATCGTCGCCGGGTCGGGGATTAATCCGGCATAAAATAAACCCGATACCGGCGAAAAACTCGAAAAGCCGCGAATATAAATATCGCTCGGAGCACTGACCAAGCGCAACTCGTCGCCCTCCTTCTCTTCCCCATTCTCTCTTTCTCTCTCTCTCTCTCTCTCTCCCTCCCGTCGATCCGCACGGCACGGAGGGTCGCACAAAAGTTCTCGCAACGCCACCCCTTTCTGCCCCGTTACGCCCTCTTCCCGCGACCTCCGGTGGCGCAAAAATAGCGGCACCCGTACAAATAATTACGCGGCACGATTACGATATACCCCGGACCCGGATGGAGGACGATCCGCGCGCGTACGCGAGAGTACGCGCGAGTACGCGCGGCCCGATCGTTATTAATATTCCAGGAACGCCGCTCCCAGCCATTCCTCCGCGTGCCCCGCGCGCCTGTGCGCGAGAGACCGACTGCTGCGTTTCCCTGGCTCTGCTTCTTTCACGACCTTATACGAATTCCACGTAGAACGCCACGACGATTTCCAGAAAAGCTGCTGCTGCAGCTACTACCTCTCGCGCGCCTCTCGCCGCTCCGAGCAACAGCCCCGCCTCGCTCCCGTCTCGTTTCTCTCTCCGCCAACGATCATCGAGTCTTGACTGCGTCGTTCGATCGCGATCGAGCCAGTCGATAACCGAGGCGTAAATCACCGCGATCTTTGTCACCGTTTGCTTCTCTTTCAGGACCAGGAGCAGGAACACGCGCCGAGTCGCTCGGGAGGCCCGCCGAACGCGGCTCGATAATGCGTCGCGTAAAATATTGATTACGCGCGTCTGCTTCGCGGATTTGCCGCGAGGAGAGCGTTCGATAGAGGCTTCTGGGGTTGTATTCGGGGACCTTGAGGGATTTTTCGCGGGGTAATGGAACGCGTATTAAGCGGATGTGCGAGCGCAAGGAGACGACGTCGTTATAATTTCATCGCGGTCTCGTAACCTGTTCCGATACGCGAACGTCGCGCTCGATCAATCGGCAGCATCACACCACCACCGTCGAGGAGCAATCGTCTCTCGGTCGACCTGCGCTCGCGATCTCGGCACAGCCACCCTAAAATCTATCAACCATCCCGGCTGACGCGTCGCCGAAGCGTGAAAACTCACTTCGGCCGAGCACAGCCTCTGACAAACCCGACGCCTGGCTGCCGCGCCTCTGACAGACTAAACTGTGGAAAGATCGAGTTCCACGGTGACAGAAAAGAATGACGCGCGGAGCTGCACCGGCAACGTAACGAGCCAGCGCAAAAGGCGGCACAAAGCGGACGCGAAACACCGAGGGCCGAATTCCTAAACGAGCCCCGGCTCTCGATGTTCGATATCTCGCGCTATTATCAACTCTCTGCTCGTCTACCGGCTCCTCCAGCCATATTTTCTCCTTCCTTTCTTTTTTTCCGTTCACGCTCGACACACCGGAGGCAGCATCGATCAACCCCAGAGGACAGTTTGCTTCGACGGCCAAGAGAGACACGGCGATCGTATACAATGGCCTCGGAGAGATCCGTGAATAACGGATCGTTCCCCATCAAAAATTCCGTTTGTGCTCTAGCGCGCTGCTACGCATCCCTCTTCTCCACCGGAACACCCCTCTTCTCCTCCACGGCGTGCGTTCCCCCTCGAATCGCGTAACGTTCTACCACGTCCGAGTCCATCTTCTTCCAAGGGGAGCGCGATTTTCTTTTCCCCGGTGTTTAGCCACTTTCCTCGTGACTTCTTACGTCTCGATTTTCGAAAAAATTCCAACCGTTAACCCCCGGTTCGTCGAGCGATCTGTAATAGTGAATACGTAACTATCTTGTCTCCCTCCCTCTCTCGAAATTGTTTCGACGTACGTTATTACAAGCAGCCGACAACGATACGAAGTTTTCCACCGTCTAACATCGATCCCGTCACCAGCGAAATCAAATGGGAAAGAAACCGAGACACCTGGACGCGATGTCCCGGAATCAAAGAGCTCGGGAGAACCCTCGAATGCGTCCGATTAAAAATCGATTTCCGGCGTGGATCAAGTGGCTCCCTCGGAGCAAGGGGTCGCGAAAGAGGGTAGTCGCTAACGTGTCGGCGAGATTACACGGCAGGATCGGCACGACATGTGAACGCGCGGAAAGGAAAGAACCGCGGCGCGTACCCCGTGGGTCGGACGGCGAAGGGAAAGAAGAAATGACTCGTCGCGGATGGCAGCAGGCACGGCGAAGGACAGAGCCGCGCGCGGAATTAAAGGTGAACGACGGAGGTGTGCCTATGTATGTTTAATCGCGATCGAGTATTCCGTTTGGAGGGCACACGCTAGGCCCAGGATGGCCGGCGGACAGGGGGCGCCTGGCAAACGGGTGTGGGAAACGCGGCCGAGGCAGAACGCAGGTCGGGGCCCTCGATATGTAATTTTCCCTCTTGCGCCCTTATCTCGCCCGCTTCTCTGCGACAGCTCGTCCACACCCACCAGTACGCGTTTGCAACGCAAGAAGCGACGCCTGAACCATGAGAGGTTTAGAGACCATCGGTGGATTCAGGTTAGACGAGATCGACGCACGAAACGTGACACGAAGCGTTATGAATTAATTTCTTTACTATAGTAGACCTAAATACTATGAAATTGCTTAACGTATTATTCACGAACGTCCGAGAAATGAAACGCGTGCTTCAAAAAGTTTTAGTGATCCTAAACGTACGAATAAACGGATAGTTAACACTAGGTTTACGGGGGTATTTCGTATACCTATTTCTACGGACACCCGTCAGATTTAGGGTAAAGAAAGCTACATATTTTCTTTAAAAAATAAACGATGGGTTTAATTTGAAAACAATCGCAATATTAACAAACTCAATATAAGTTAATTAAATCTGTTAATATCGTATAATTGAAGCAACCCATCCGTGAAATTGACGGGTCCCGTAAATCTAGTGTTAATGAAAAAACTACGTTTTAAAAACCATTGGTGGATTCAGATTAGACGAGATTGATGCACAAAACACGAGACGAAGCGTTATTAATTAATTTCTTGGTTATAGTAAACCTAATTACTGCGAAATTGCTTAACCTGGACGCGGACGTCTGCGAAGATGAACACGTCGTTCAAAAAATTTTAGTCATCCAAGAGGAGCGAATAAACGGATAGTTAACAAAAGCTACTAAGTATAAAGTACGATACGTAAGAGATTAACCCCTTACCTTGCGACTCGAGTCGCTATGGCGCGTGCCACAAACAGCAAAGTCACAGAATCGGGCGTCGAACCATATCGTCCAAACACGGCGAAGAATAACACGCAACCGAGTCGTTTGGATTCGCCTCGATTCCTCTCGACAAAGGAACGTAGTCGAAAATTAACGATCACGCGTGGAATGTCGTCCGAACGCAACGAAGGATAACACGCAGCCGAGACAGGAAAACATCGCCGAAAATTAACCGCGAGTCTAACCACTCGTGTTTCCGTTCCGCGCTATCTACGACCAAGCCTCTCGCTCGCGGGTACTTGTATTCAGCCCGATATCCTTGCCTCTTGCAGATATTGTAAGCGAAGGGGTTAATAACACGCGAGACCGACGAGATCAATCCGTCATACGGATAGGAAATTAGTCAAAGCGATGTTAGTCACGAGCGAGAGATAAAAAGTGTTCCACTGGTTGTTATCCATCATAAACTCAGTTGGTATCCGCGACGATTGACACATTTGCAATGGAAATGTAAGTGAAACTGCATGCTAATTAACGACCGCGCACCGTTCATTCATGCCGTTTAATCGTCCTACTTTCCATCGATTAATCTCCTCGCGGTTCATCAAACTCCCGGGAATTACTTAAAACAGGTAGACCATTTTTCATCCGGCCAGTGAATCGCGTTAGCGGGCACAAAAATACGTAATCCTAGTTATTCACGCGTAATGAACTCTGCCGGCGACGCAATCCGACGCGCGTGTTCCGTTCGCGTTACGTCGCCAAAGGGGGTGAACACTCGTTGAAACAAAATTCCACTCTGCGCGCACCGTCACCGCTCTCTGCTCCAAACGAAGTCTTCGTTTCCGCGACGATCGAAATCGTTTTGTCGCGACGAAAGGGGTGCAACACCCCCGTGGCGATCGCGGCGGAAAAATCCTCGCGTTCGACGATTAATTTCGCGGTGAAATTTCGAACGACGACAGCGCGTCGTCGGAATAATTTTACGGCTGGTTACTTTGTACATTAACAAAACTCGCGGGCAGGCTCGCGGTCGCATTCAATTTCCAAGTTGCATAATTAACGTCGAAGCGCGAGCGTCGTTTAATTACCAGCGAGACGAGCCGCGCCCCGCGTTAGGCCGCGATTAAAGTCGTCTCGACCGGCGACGAGCACGCGAGACTCGCGCGGTTATCGCTCCCGCGCCGCGCCGCGACGCGAGCGTATCTTTCTCGAGGAAAGACGAGAGAGAGGAAGCGAGAGGGCGATAATTGGGCGAGAATCGGAAGGGACTCGATTAATTAGCATCGAGATTCTCCGGAGCGGCAATTTACCGATCTTTCGTGTTAAACTGTTCGAGGCCCGCCGGCTCCGGCAAAACTGGTAATTGCTCGTCGCGTCAGAAGCGTGTAATTGAAGAAGCTGCTACCTGATCGCTGGTAGCCCGGTTAGGCTTGATGAAAAAACCGCTGCACCGGGATTGGCTTTATCTCGATCGATGCGCGGTGTAATTTTCAGCAAATTTTTTGGGCGTGGATGCGAAAACCGGAGAAACGCGCGGAACCTCCTCGTTGTCCGGAGCGTGCGCGCCGCCTCTGTTTCCAAGCGAAGCCGAGTAGTAGTCATCGTCGCGGTCTCGATTTTTACATCCGCGGATAGCGGAAAAGGGAACATCCGCGGTGTCGGAAATTCGAGGAAAATGACGAAACCAGTAAACCTCCCCATTGTCGCGCAGCAGCCTCTCGTGGGATAAAAGTATACCACGCGAAAAACATTCTCGTTGTTAACCTTTACAACGTCTAACGGGGTTCGGATATACCCTGGTTAGTATAAATATAAAACTGTACGCAATAAATTTACGCTGGGTCGTATTTTAATACACTCCGTGGTGTAATTCCATCAGAATCACGGATTTAATTTTAGTCCTTGGCGTCGCGAAAATGAAAAGTTTTCGTTCGATCGCTCGGTTAGCACCCTTGGCGAAAAAAAGAAAGATAAAAGAGGAAAAACAGGAGAGAAAAAATAAGGCGGTGGTAAAGAAAATCGCGTCGTCGTAACGCGAGGAAATGAAAGCCACCGCGGAAAGAGAGAGGCGAGAGGGTGTAACGGAAATGGAAGAAATCACGAAGCTCGGCGAAGGGTGGCGGTCAGCTTTTAGGGAGGCGCAGAGATTCAGCCTGGGAGAGTGCACGGGCCAAGGATAATGCCTGTTTAGTTGTCGCGTTGTCCACGGCACAAAGTCGTCCCCTGTGCGCGATGCAACATTAATGTTCCTGGCCCGGATTACACGCCGCATCGAGGATGTGTTGCACGTACTAACCTCGACGAACCAACACGGCCGCCGTGTCCACGCACAAACACACCTACGCGTGCAAACACGCGGGCAAACACCGGGCCACGTACGTACCGGCCGGGAATAAAAGGCGATGGAACCTACTCTCCACCTGCGGCGTGGAATCCCTCCGGGTAATCCACCACCCACAATCAATCACCGTTGCCGCGCCGGGATTTCACCGCGTCCAAGGAAGCACCACGGTGGGCCCCGAGACACCTCCACTATGGCGGAGAACCGAGTTACCCTCGCTAAAAAGGATATAACGCTTTTCGTCGCCAAGATTTCTCCGGATTTCCTAATTATTATATACACGCATCGTCAAGAGATCGAAATCGCGGGGTAAAACATAAGAGGGTTCGTTTCTTCGGGTAGTTTTGTAATTTCGATTGAATTTGTTTATTAGCTAGAAATCAAACCCACGTCCAAGCGACGGCTTCTTCGGAGATCCCATCGTCGCGATTTCTCCGGATTTCCTAATTATTATACACACGCATCGGCGAGGGATCGAAATCACGGGGTAAGACGTAAGAGGGTTCGTTCCTTCAGGGTGGTTCTGTAATTTCGTTCGAATTTTTTCATTAGCTAAAAACCTAACCCACATCCGTTTCTTCGAGATCACGTCGCCCACATGTGGGCGACAGTTTCATTCGTAAGCTGTCAAAACGTCAAACGGGAAAAAGTATAATAACGCCTGATCTTCTAGCGTAGAGTTCCTCTTTTGATACGTTCATTGGTGACGTCGAATTAACTTTGTCGTGCAACGTATGAAATTAAAGTAGACTTAACTTGTAGAGTGTTATCAACGCAATAGAATTATCCAGGGAGCTGCTGTGTTTAGGGATGCGTCGAATTGACGTCACGTCGTCGCGATAGTTACAATTGACGTAGGCGAATATAGATTTCTGGCTCCGCGAGAACAAACTGTGAATTACACACGGGAATGATAGGAAATTTGGACTCGTGAAAGCCGTCCACGAATCGCGGTGTTCTTCCGCATAAAAGATTCACGCATCGAACTCTGCCGCCCACACCTTCTCCACGCCCTCTGCCACCCCAGCTATATTCAACGTGTAAACAAATTTCCAGGGACCCGACGTCCACACGACCTGCATATCCTCTATGCGTGAATTGTCATCTTTATTTACAGCTGGCTGGCCGGAAGCCGTAGGGGTCCGTACGAAAACCAAGGCTCGGAGAACTGGGTGACGTCGCGCGGGGTGGCGATAGGGGCTCTCTCCTTCAGCCAGCCAAATTGCCCGCTGAATAATTCACCGGGCAAGGTTGCGCGGCTGTGGTCCGCGGGAAATCCGTCTAAAGCGACCGCTCCGAGCGATTTGCCAGGCCTAGAAACGCCGCGACGGGGCGCGTCTCGAATCCGATGATTCGAGGCGCCGGGTTCGGCCGTTAGATTTCAACCGGAGAAACAGAGACACAACGAAATCGAAGGAAGAGACAGAAAGAGAGGAAGAAATTCTCGGAAAGGGGAAAAGAAAGAAACAAGAAAAAAAAAAAAAAAAAATAAGAGGAAGGAAAACGTCGTGGATAATGGGGAAGATTCGGGGAAGAAGACGCGGAACGTCGGAGCCGTAAGAGGGTTGAATGTTTAAAGGCGCAGCGGAAGAGAATGCAGGTTGCTTCGATCGGCATTCATTATTCAGGCCAACCGATCAAGGGGAATTTTCCTCGGCGCTGAAAAGTCGCTCGCTTGTCCCTCGTCGAATCGCGGCCTCCCGCCGCCCCCGCTCTGGGATACGATCGTTCCATAATAAATGGCAGCAGAGAGACTTGTCCTCTCTTGCGTCGCGACCCCACCCCCTAGCCCCCCTGGCACCCACGCAAATTGTCCAAGGGCCACGCGGCGAATCGTTCGAACGAGGTTGCGATTCCTCCTCCTTTTCTCTTCCGCTTCCTTCTGCCGGCTACGCCGCGGCAGCAGCCTCTTAGCCGGGGACAATGGGGGCGCGATAAGAAATTCACGAGGCACACGAGCCGCGCACCGGCTCGAGGGCAAGGGCAGGTCAGGGAACAATGGCTTCTTCGAAGTGTGCCGCTCGTTCCGGGACTACCTCAATGGGGGTTGCTACCGGCAGCGCCGGGGTTAACGGTGTTACGCGCCGTTCCTTCAACCTCCGCACCTTTCCCGTTATCCTCTTCCTTCGGGATTCCTTCGATTCGTTCGATCGGATCGGATCGGGGCACGAGAAGGACTCGGTGGTGAACAGGGGCACGCGGCGTATCGAGCGTGTTCATCGAGGCTGGCCTCTCGCTGCGGGGGCTAGATATGAAGACGACGCGGATGAAGAGGCGGGAACGAGGTTCAAGGCTGGCGGAACTTGGCCCGGAAGTTAAGGATCGCTGTTTAAACGCGCAAGTTCAAGGCTGGGGTGGAAACTTCGGTCAAAGAAGCCGAAGTTTGAACCTGGATGCTCCATCAGCCGGAGAGGCTCGCGTAAAAAGCCCGGTAAACGGGAATCAGCCGTTTTCCCGTGCACTCGTCGCGAATCGCCTATCGAGAGATTCTCCTCGTTTTTCGCCTCGACTCCGAGACGCTCAGGAGAGGACGCCCCCCGTTCTCTACCCCGCCCGTCGTTTTCGATTCGCGAATTCAATCCGGGGATTCAATTATCGCGGCCCACGAGGGGGTCGAACGATTATCTCGCGCCACCATCGCCCGTAATCCCGCCAATTTTGGATTTCGTAATTTGTTCCTATCATCCGCGACGCCCCCGAGCTCCTTCTCCGTTCACGGCTCGGCTCCGGCTATCAGCGAAACGAGGCAAGAAGACGCATTAATAATACGATCTCGTCGGTCGTTTCACCGAGACGGACGGACAGACGGGACGGTGTTAGGAACCACATTTTTCAAGTCATGCCTGTTAATGCGGCGAACAAGGGGCCGGTGAGTGAGAGAGAGAAAGAGGGAGTACCGGGGCCCCTCAATGGCGTACGCGTCGGGGGACCTTGACGGGCGGCCGACAGCGGGAGAAATAAAAAAAAATATTAATTACGCCCACCTCTCTCAGGGGTCTGTAATTCCTGATAATCGATGATTGACACCTCGATGGAGAGACTTTTTATCGCGTCGCTGGCTGCTTGTCTACCGTGCCACGGGAGGGGGCTGGTTATCGTCGAAAGCCGTTCATCGCGTACTTATAGAGTTTATTTTTTAACAGAGGCAGAAATGGACCGGGTTGCTCCGTGCTTTTTTCCATACTTTCGCTTATCGGTAATTAAACTTTCCTTTTTTTTTCGCGTATTTCAATCGTTTCGACGATAAGTTAACGCGGGTTTTATGTACGGTTTTCGAGTAACGGAGACGCGGTATCGCAACGATTCGCGAAAGTTGCCAATCTTTTTTTCCTCGCGTGATAATATTTCACCGACACGTCTCGACTTTTCACTGGTATTCCGGGGGAAGTAGAGCGTGCCCTGTTCGCTAATATCCTGGCAGAATCTATCGATTCACGGGGAACAAAGCCGAATCGATCGGCCGAGCGAGCAGAAAGCGAGCGTTCGGTTTCTATCCTGCGCATGGATCCCATTACCTCCCTCCCGCAATCTTTTCGGGCAACATCTGTCGCGGTTTCCCAGCGCGACTGTCGACGATCCTGTTAGCTCTCGGCTCAAGGCCACGTCGGAGACCGACTTCTAAACCATTACGATCAGAAAATTAACCCGCGAACCGTACAATCGACGCCGGGAAACGCGAAACGCGGATTAAGAATTTTACACGAACGGCGAAGGGTTAAAGGAAGAACCCATATACTTCTCGACGCAATTATCAAAATTTTGAGAAGGGCCGGGCCCGAAATTCATGAAATCGGGATCGCTGAAGCGAAATGCCGATTAAAACGATATAAACACGGAGTGTTAAGAATTTCACCCGAACCGCGAAGAGTTAAACGAAGACCCCAAACCTTTCAACGCAATGATCAAAATTTTGGGAAGGGTCTAGGGTCCCGAAATTTGTGAAATCGAGATCGTTGGGGTAAAATGCCGATTAAAGCGACACAAACACAGAGTGTTAAGAATTTCACCCGAACCGCGAAGGCTTAAAGGAAGATCCCAAACCTCTCAACGCAATGATCAAAATTTTGGGAAGGTCCGGACCTGAAATTCGCGAGATCGGGATCGTTGGGAATCAGATCGTCCCGCGAAGCCACCTCGTTTCACTCGACTCGGTCGATACGTTTAACGAGCGAGAGACCGATCCTTAATTACTCGGAGAGGTGAAAGAGCAACGGCGACGTGGCGGAAAGAAGCGCGCGGAGCGTTGCTGGTCCGGCGCGAAGACAAATGAGAAGTATTAAGTGGCACGCCGCGATGATCTACGGCCAACGAGATCCCACGCGATGCATTGTTTCGCTGTGGACGATGATCCTGGGCCATAGGAGCGAGAGAGAGAGAGGAAGCGTGGCCCACGCCGCGTCGACTGAAAATCTTCGACGACGACGACGAAATGGAGATGAAGAGAGGAGTCGTCGCGGATCGCCTCGCCTCTCACCCTCGGTTTTCCTCGGCTCGTCGACGACCTCGGTGTTATTGTCCCTGGACAAGGTCTACCGCGAGAGCGTGGAGGCCACCGGCGCTCGTGCATCCAGCGTAATCGATCGTGGATCAGCCGGGAAAACAATGCCGCCGCGATCCCGAGAGACCGTTTAAACCGCTTCCTCGTTGCCGCGCGATATGCATCGTAAATCATCGGGCCGCGGTCTGCCGATCTCGAAGATATACTCGCTGATGGTGGCTGGTTCGTTTGGAGAAGAGTTATGGGTTTCGCGGGATTAATCGCGATGATGCGC
Organism: Lasioglossum baleicum; assembly: GCF_051020765.1. Taxonomy (NCBI): domain Eukaryota; kingdom Metazoa; phylum Arthropoda; class Insecta; order Hymenoptera; family Halictidae; genus Lasioglossum; species Lasioglossum baleicum. The sequence continues at coordinate 13,867 of NW_027471161.1, forward strand.
CGAGGCGGCCGGGACGAAGGGCGAGACGTTCCGGGAGCTCGTATTAATTCGGGACGAGGAGAAATTGGGTGAGAAACGAAAGGACTCGCCAACAGCTCGGTAATATATGGGAACGAGGATTATCGCGTAGATCGACGAGCGCGTAATTCTTCGAACGTGACAGATATAGTCGATACTCTGCGAAGGGACGAAGGATTTTCATTTCAGCGTGTTTATCTCGATATCGAAAATTTTTCGTGCTACAAAGGGTTCGCGGAGAACGCGGTATCGCGATGTAACGCGAAAAAGAGCGGCTTCGATGGGATTGAATCGAATTACAGGAAAGTGTGTGGGAAAACTAAAGTTAAGTCAGAGAGTAGTGGAAAGTTGGAGGGCCGAGTTACGCGTGGTTAGACGGGAACTAGGCGATCGTTCAATCGGGAAACCGGAGGAGCCGGGAACGTTTGCCGCGAAGAAGGCGCGTCGTTAACGAAGGCGGTTTGCACGCGCGGGGGCGTGCTCGGGCGTGAAAAATTGCCGGCTGAAAGCAGAAACGGATTTCCGCGTTTGACGAGGCGCGGAAGGACACACGGCGTCCTCTCCTCCGGCGTCGCTGCTCTCCGGCGTGTCCTTGTGTTTCACGCGTTTTTCCCCCGCGACGCTTTTCTCGCGGCCCGGAAATTAACGAGGGAATATTTCATTTTCAAAGGATCAGCGCCAGAGGAGCGCGCCTCGCTGCAGGAGGGCAAAAGAAACTCGCTGACAGGGAGGAAGGGGTGTGTGCCGCTGCTGGAAAAAGAGGTTCGAGCGAACGAGCGGTTTGCCACTTTATTCGCGACGGCCCCGACGCCCCCGACGCCCTTTCCTCTCCCGGCCGACCCGCCCTGCCCCGCGCCGCGCTATCGCGCGTCTCGTCTCCGTTTTGTAATCATGAATTTCGTCGACGACGTCATTAACGTGGATTAACGGCCGCGTTAAGAGAAGACTCTCGCTCAGCCTTTCGCCGGGGAACGAGTCATCGTAATCGTCGTTTGCCAAGACGATCCACGGGGGATGCTTCTCCACGCGTTTCGAACCTCTTCCAACGACGACGACGTCGACGAGTAGAAGGAGGAGGAGAGTAAATAATGGGACGGGGATGGTTTACAGCGAGTTTTAAACCTCGTCGTTGTAAAGAATCCATATGCGATCCACCACCGTGAGCTGGAATAATCGTTAAAATATCTCGGGGAATGGCTGGCGGTACACGGAGGAATCGTCGGTCTAGGATAACTAGGAAATTACACGCGCGGTATTCCGCTGAGAATCGTGGATGGAAGAAAAAGCAGAAGACGCACTCGAGTCCCCCCGTCACGATTCTTCATCGTCGAGGAATCAGGATTCCGGTCGCTCGTCGATGCAGGCGCTCCGACGACCAACCTTTCACCCACGCCGGAGAAAAAGGCGTAGAATAAAAGGAAAAGGAGCGAAATAAAAGGAATGCGAGAAAAGCAGGGGGGAGGTGGAGGAGGAGGACGATAACTCTTGCACGAGGCGTCGGTCGAAACACGATCCACGTGGCGCCGACGTCGCACGGCGAGTCGGAGTATCCCGCGTCCCGATCGACGCGCCATTTACATTTGAATCACGCGCGCGTCCCCGCGCGTTTCTCCACGAAAAACCCGGGGCCCCCTCGTAAATCGTCCCGTACGTGGCGGACGGGCGGCAATTTTCGGGTGACACGCACCGCCCGTTTCGTTCCGGCTACGCCACTGCGGGCCGCGCCGAACCGCCTGGTGGTAGTTGGTCCGGGTGATTACGCTGTCGCTCCGGGCCCCTGCCCCCCCCACCCGGCCGCAGGCTGCCCCCACCGAGCGGGCCCACGGACCGGGTACCCGCCGCGCGTACAAACGAGCCACGGTGAACGTGCACGAACGTACACAAACGCGCGAGCGTATACTCGACGCGACGAACCGCCTGGACCACCTTATGTCCTCAAACCGTGAAGAGGAACCGGTGGTGGAGTCGCGAGGGGAGGACAGGTGAAAGAGGAGGGAAGCTGGCAAAGACGAAACGAGCGGCGGAGAGGTGGGGGTAGGCTCATCTCGCAGCAATCGCTTTGGTCACGCCAACGCTACCCCTCTCTCCGACTTTAATCAGGTGTTAAATACGAGCATCGTTGCACACCTCCAGTATTCCCACCACCGGCCCGAGGTTCCGCAGCTCCCTTCTGCCCCTTTCCTTTCCTTCTCCGCTTCGCGCCTTCTCGCTCGCGCTTCGCCGTATCGAGCTGGTTCACCGGTTCGATCCCCGACGCTCGACTTTCCGTCACGCGTTCGGCTCGCAGAATTCGGCGCGCCTATGGGCGGTCGGGGCCAGCGCGAGAGGGCAACAGGGGACTTAGGCCGAGCCCACACTGGGCGACAGGTGCGCCACGGAGATCGTTAAGGGGTTACGGATTCGGGGAACCGATCCGGATACGCGTCGGAGTTACCGCGAGGATTCGTCTTTCCTTAGCTTTCTCTTTTCGACTACGTGGAAAATTTTTCATACCGTCTGAATAATTCGTAAGTAAATTCAACGAAGATATTGCTGTCTTCTTTTGTTTCAATTTTACGTAATTGGCGCGATTCGAACGTCAGTGTGGTACCCGTGTTAATTTTCGGGAGACACTTTGGAAACTTGCGCCACGCGAAATAGAGGGACAGAAGTTTTGATCGATTTCGAAAGCGCAGAAGCAACTCTACGAATTCCCTATCGAGTCCACCGATCTAAACTTGGTTCGCGTTAATTGCGTCAAAACATCCTCCCCTATTCGGACACCCTGGTCCTGGCCTAATTACTCCGGCGAGGTATCGGAGGAGAAGACATCGAGCGAGAGAAAAATTCGCCGTGGGCCTGGAAGCGGGGGTAAAGTCGGTGAAGGAAGGAGGAAGAAAGGAGGAGGAAAGGAGGAGGAAAGAGGGAAAAAAGAAAGAAGCCCCCTTGCCGTGGAGCAGGCTCGTTCTGAAAGGAGTCGCGATGAAAAGGCCGACGACGACGGTGTGTAGCAACACGTCGAACACCCGTAATTATCGTGGGCCGCGAACACAGCGTCGGTGGCAGGGCCGGTTCGATCGGAGCCCGAGCAACGACTGATTAGCCTGGAGTGGCGCGGTTACGCGACACGCGAGGTCACGAGCCGCACTTATGGAAAAGGTGGTGAGTAGCGAGAAAGAAGAAGTCGAAGGCGCCTGTGGCCGAGGCGAAGCGGCAGCAACACGCCCGCGGCGCTCCGCTCGGCTCCGCTCGTCTGACTTCGATCATCGGACAGGCATGTTCCTTCTTCTGGTACCACCGGCGCGAACAAGAGCCGATGGGAAGAGGAAGCGAGACGCAGCGAAGAAGGGGCACCCGGTCGATGGGTGAAAGAAGCGCGAGTGGTAGAAGCGGAGGAAGAAGGAGAAGAGGAAGACGAAGAAGAAGAAGAAGAAGAAGAAGGAATCAGTCAGGCAGCCAGACCGCCAGTCAACCAGCCAGTCCGTCAGTCAAGCCGTCGCGGCTCGTTCTCCGTCACTCGTTCGCTCGCTTACTCGCTCGCTACTCGGTGTGTTAATTAGTTAAGGTTGTTGGTCGGGGACTAAATTACACCTCCGGAGCTACTCAAAGGAAGCAATTACTGGTGGCGCAACCCGGAGGGGGACTCGTGAGTCTCGCGAGGGAAAGAGCGAGAGAGAAATGCAGCTACGCATCTACCGTTGGGGGAGAGGGAGAGGACGCGTAGTATAGAGAAGAGGGAGGGAAAGAGAGAAGTTAACGGCAAGCACAAGCAAGTAAGCAAGGTAAGCAAGCCAGCAGCCAGCCAGCCAGTCAGTCAACCAACCAGTCAGCCAGCCAGCCAGCCAGCCGGCTTAGCCTAGCTTCGTACGTACACCTATGCTCGTGGAGGCTGCTGCCGTTGATGCAGCAACCAGCAGCAGCCAACTCCGCTTCTGTTACACCGCTGCCGGCTAACACCGGCCACGGTTTTCCTGTCGATCCGTCTCAATGCGCTCGCTGCGCTACACGTGACTCGCTCCGTGCCCACTTTTTATGTTCAACGACCTACCACCACCACCACCCCTTCCTTCTTCTCGTCCCTCCTGACCAGCCTCCCGCCATTGGTGCACACGGTTCTCGTTCGAGTACCCCGGCCGATATATACCGGCACACAACCACCCTCGCTCCCTTCTCCCTCTCTTTCTTTCGCGCTCGCTTCTCGCTCGCTGCACACCCACACCCCCGTTGCCACCTTTCTTTTCCCTACGCTATTCCACGGGCCCTGTGTGCGCTCGTTACACCATATCGCCGGTTCGGAGGCGGAGGGTGGCATTGATTTTCAAACTGGGAGCGCTGTCGGCGGTAGTTTGCCAAAATACCAGGCTCCCGCTGCAGAGAGAGCACCGGCTCTATGCCTGGCCCGTTCTTCTCTCGTATACCAATTTTTTCCTTTTTTTTTTCTTCCCTCCTTTCTTTTTTCTTCTTTCTCTCCTCTCTCTCTCCCCCGGCCGCCCGTTTATTTTCCTCCGACTCGCTCGGTTCCGAGTGCGCGCCGGATCGTACGTTCTCGCTCCCGTTGCCTCTCGATCAAAGGTAAACGAGATGGAAAAGCCGGGCCACGTCGGAGCGTCGTCGCGCGTCAACCGGAGGGGGATTATTCCTCGAAGAACCGCGTATACCGGGGTGCACGGGGTGGTCGGTCAAGGGACACGGGGGGAGGGAGATGGAGGACGATCAAAAACGGGAAAGAACACCGACGAGATACCGGCCGAATAATTACCCGCTTCGCGTTAACCGGGTATCATTCTACCCCCCGTTCGAGCGGATTCGACGTTACACGGCCGAAAACTCTCTCTCTCTCTCTTCTCTCACTCCCTTCCTCTTTCTCTTCGTCGGTTATTATCCCATTAAAAGGAGCCCGGGAAATATGCGATGCAGATTAGAAAGATTTATTTAAAATTCGTCCCGTTCCCTCGCCACCGCACAGTTTCTTCCTTTTTCTCTTTTTCCTTCTTTTTCGTTTCCCTTTCACGTGGCGGATAATAGCCAGCCGGCGTCACGAGGCAGAGAGAAGAGCCGGTCTACGAAGCAAAGAGATGAGAAATTTCCGGAGATTTATTATAGGGAGCAGAGCAGACGAGGGAAGGAGAAGGAGAGAGAAGGAGAGGAAGAGAGAGGGAAAGAGCGGATTGAAGCCACGCAAGGTGATGCCCATCAGTCTCCTCGCTGCTCCATCACGATCGAGGGTGCACGCTCACCCATACATGCGCCCGGACAATAAAAGTCTTCCACACACGGATAACGCGCGTCGTGCACCGTGATATTCCTTGGTGGTGATAGAGCAGGACAGAAAAAAGGGAACCCTTGCCGGGGAGAATCCTCGAGCTCCGCCTGCCTACTTTTCTCTGTTTGTCGCGATTCATCCTTAATTCATAATTGCACGGTCTACGTCGTTGATTGAAGAATTACAGCTGTCTCCTCCTTCGAGCCTCGTCTCTCTACGCGGCCCTCTATTAATCACGAGCAGCAACCTTCCTCGAGGACTCCGCGCCAGGGTTGGGAAAAAAGAAAAGGAGAGAAAAAGATGGGGGGAAAAAAAAGGGAAAACACGATTCTATCTCGCTAAACGAGGTCAGAGGAGCGAGCGTGCGAGCGGGGAGGGAGAGAAAAGGAAGAACTGGGGTAGTTCGAGGAGAAAATTCTTGAAAAAGCAACGGAAGAGAGTCGGAGGAACGAGCTGGTTTCGCTGGTCTCTCGATGGGTTCTCCAGATATTTCCCGGTACGTCGAAAACCCCATGTGGTAACCGGCACGAAACGGCGAGCGAGCGAGCGAGCGAGGCGTCGTAGAGAGGAGACGTGGTTTCTGAGTCTGAATGTAACCCTCGCAGTTCCTAGAAGCCCCGAACCTTCTCGGCTTCTTCTCGTTCCTCCGCAGAGCCAGGACACAATGCATACCGGGGTACCCTGCACCCCCCGTGGCCCCGGCCGCCAACACGGTGGCCACTCCCCCACCGTTTGCCAAAGTCCTTCGTCCTACGCATTTTTTATGGGACAGTTAGGCAAAGTTGGCTTTCTACCAGTCGAAATATCCCATGTTACCGGTCGTGCGTGGTTTCTTCCAGGGTTCCCGTAGACGACAGAAGCGTCTCGGGGGCGCGCCTTTAACGCGGGGCCACACCACCATCGTTTCTCGCAGGGAATTTCGCTTCGCGATTTACAACGAAACATCCTTCTCTTCGGTTTATTCCTATTTTTTCGTTTTCTTCCTTTTTTACTTTTTTTTTTTCTTTTTTCCTCATTCTCTGTACCCCGTTTTTAAACGCGTCCCGTCGTCGGTTTCCGTCGCGACGCGCGAACGCGAGCGGGAAAAAATAAAGGAGGAACGCGGCTAATTTGCCAGGCGAATAACTTGCCAGCAAATGCACGCCGGGAAGCATGTCAATGAACATTCTAACGCGTACATCGAAACGCGTCCGCGGCAACCCCGAAATAGGCGCCACGTGTTACGTGCAGGCGCGGCGTTATCGGAGAAAGACGCGCGTTTCAGCGTCCATTTGCTTGCATTAGCAGCGGAGAATGTTGTTCCCGGGCACAGTGGCGGCCTTATACGGCCGGCTCTTCCGCGCGGAGAAATCTTCGCGGAGTTGTCGTGGGAATCTAGACAGAATGGCAATTAGCTGCCGTGGAAGGGACACGCATTACGAGTTCCGCTCGGTTCTATCGCTTTGCCCTGTCAGCCTGACCGGTGGACAACGCGAGAGCGGACTGACAGGTCCGATTGACGCTGACGAACAGTCCCTGATGAGCTGCTGCTCGTGAGGCTTCGTTCCGCGAAGCAACCGGAACGTCTGTAAAAGGATCAACCTGCTAGTTTCGTGGACGAACGCGTCGACAGACGCGCGCCTCCGCTGCTTCGATCCTCGATAATGGCAACGCGCTATGAAAATTTTATCCCGCCAGCCAGACGCAGTTTAGTTTCGCGGATGGCAAACGCATAAATTGCTGCAACTTTCGACGGTTTCTGACGGTAACCGACTTCATCCTCGGACATCAGTGGAATATAAATCAGGTATCGAGAAAAACGCGTAGCAAAATCGATCGAGTTTTGATGTAGTTTGTTATACTAATCGAGAAATTGTAAGAAACTTCCTCAAATCGCTCGTAAACTCGAACTGTTTCGTTATTCGATATGTAAACGCGAGTGATTTTTTAACGCAACGTCGTTGAGAAATAAATTCCCAAGTTTTAAAACAAGAATCGACTTTTAACACTTTCATTTGTAGCGTAATACTTCGATTAGCCAAAATGCAAAGGATAAAAATATTTTGACGTATCATGGAAATTTATCCAATGGAAGTGCGAATGTAGTTATGGTTTTTAAAAAATTTATAAATTATCGAATTTGTCGTTAACGACATATTCTTCGCAACGTAAATTTATAATAAATTGCGAAAAAATTATTAAATTACTGGCTATTGCTCGAGTTTGAAACGTATCTGTGTTAAGAAGTACCACTAATTTGCAAAAAAGTTTATAAATTATTAAACGTATTGATAATAACAAATGGGTATTGTTATTAACAAATTGCTCGCAACCTATATTCATCATAAAAGTGAAAAAATTAATAAATTATCGGCTACTGGAGGGGAAAAAATAAGAATTAATGGAATCGATAAAGTTCGGAAATTTCCGTGGATTTTCGGCTGATCGAGGACTATATAAAGGGCGACGCGACGCCGCTGGAATCATTTCTCGATTTCACCTCGGTAGGGTAACATCTGAATTTTTTCGTATAAAGAAAGGGAGGGGGTTCGAATCGAGGTCGTGGTTGGCCACGCCACACAACCACACACACCCTTTAAATAATTTGCTAACAATTTTTCTTTTATTTTAAAATATTAATGATTTTTTCTTTCAAATATTAATTTTTTTTTTCATGTATTAATTATTTATTCTATTTAAAAATTATTTTATTTTTTCACTAATATTTATTTTTATTCGAAAATTCGAACGTTTCTTCGTTAGTTCGCTTATGTGTTCGCGTTTGATTGTTACATCTATTTGTTTTGTCTTTGTGGTTCGTATCCCTTCTGCTTTTATTTTCTTTCCTTTTACTAATCCGTTTCATCTCAGGTTTTCAGGTTTTTCAACGCAACAGACGACACGGGATGCGTGGGTTTCTACATAAGTGGACATAAGTAGTTGTAAGATAGATTCCTAGGCTAAGTTTCTTGTGCCCTCTGTCTGTACAAAGGTAACCTACCTAACTTGGAGCGAAATATATGAGTTCTCTACCCTACTCTTATCCCATTTATTTACCGAATGAAACATAATTCTCGCGATAACCGGGAAAAGTGCAAGAATACGGGAAGAGAAAAAAAATTCGCAATTTTCGAAAACCGATGGAGCAATTTCAAATACGATTTAGTTCTCAAGACAGTAACCCCGTAGGATAAATACAGAATACATATAACAAATTAAAGTAGGTATCGACCAGTGTAATCGACGAAGAGATTCGAGCCCACCCAATCCCAAGACGGCGAACGTCGCGAAATTCCTCGTCACCGCTCGGTTGACAGCGTCCCTCGCGCGTTCGCGCCAATCGTCGCGGAATGGGGAAAAAAGGGAAAGAAAAAAGAGGGAGAAAAGAAGAGGGAGAAGGGAAAAAGTGGAGGGAAGAGTAGAAAAAAAGGGAAAAAGAGAAAAAAAAAAGAGGAATGCTGGCTCGGGGGCTGGGAACAATGAAGCGGCTTGATTTGTTCTAGCGCCTCGCCGCGCGACGCTCCGGATTATGCCCGGAAGTCTTCTCTTTATCTGCCCGGCCTGTATTCGCGTGTCCTCCGTGTGTCTGATTCTCCGCGACGCACACAGCCGCAGGAAGAGATACCGGCGCATCGGTAGCCAGGAAACGTTGTGTGTCGAGGCTAGGTGGAAATGGAGAGAGATAGAGAGTAGGCAGGGAAGAAATAAAGGAAGAAAGAACTCGTGTAAGGAGGACGACACGCGTAGCCCTGGTGGTTATCACGGAGCCCGGAGCGAGGAACCGGGACACAGCGAGCAGCCGGGATCCTCTCACGCGCATCAGCGCGCCGCCGTCACTGGAGGGCCGGCGTCAGCATCAGCAACAGCCTCACCGTCGTCAGCGTCCGCCTCGTCACCGTCATGGACCGATGCATTGTGCGCGGACGACGTGTCTGTTGCCGTGGCTCGCGCCTATCCTTCCTCTTTCCGCGCTTTCTCTCCTTCTCCGCTCCGTTCCGTTCGCCACTCTACGCCCCTCTCCTTTCTCTGTTTTCTCTCTCTCTCCAACTACGCGTATCTACGTGCATCTACGCGTGTCTAACTGTGTGCGGGTGGCTGGAGAGAGTGGGTGCGAGCGAGCTGGCAGCAGGCGGTGGCGGTTCTGCCGGGGAATCCTTGTGAATGACAGCGGCGCAAACACCGCCCGAGGGAATATTAAAAACGTTCCGTGGGACAGCGTCGGCCTGGAAGAAGTATGGAGCCAGAAGAGATGCTGGCATCCGCCGCCACCGACTCTGCCACGTAACACGTAAGCATGACGAATAACAAGCCCCGCGGTTCTGTGTCATCGTCATCGGCCGATGGTGGTCCAACTCGACCGCGGAGACGCGCCCGGGGACTTCCTCTCTCTCTCACTCTCTCTCTCTTTCTCTCGGGGATTTTCCCTCGAGATGGCTCGCGATGGCCGCGTCCGGATAACTCGGCGATACGATTCGTATCGCGTAACGGTGGAAGAATAGAAAGGGATCCTGGAGCCGATATCTCTCGGCGGAGGATCGATCGTTGGGCGCGTAGACGCTTGGTTGCTGGGACAAAACCGGTGGCACGCACCGCGACGCCAGGGAGGAAAGGGATGCCAGGAAGGCGGCGCGTTCTAATATTCACCGTAGAATTCCTTGGCGTGTACGGTTCAAAGGGCTAGCTTCGCCCTCGAAAACGCTTCCGATCGTTCGGTCGCGGTGGATCCCGTGGAATCCTGGTATGTCCTTGAGGGCCGATCGGGCCGAATCGGTCGGAGGTGCGCGCTTACGGGTTCGCGCGTTCGAGAGGGGCGCGCGGGTGCGGCGCGAACCAGCGAAACCGGGAGAGGGCCGAGAGAGAGAGAGAAAGAGAGGACCGGCCGATGAAGGCAGGGGGCAGACGGAACGAAGAGAGGAGGAGATGGAGAGAGAAGGAGCGAAACGTAGGCAAAGCAGCCGTAATAATGGACGAGAAAACGAGACGTGGACGAGTCGAGGCGAGCCAAGGCACGAGCAACACGAGCGGAGAGACGGAGCAGCCGAGAGAGGAGAACGAAGGGAAAGAGAGACGGTGGAATCGTGGTGTGCCGGCGAGAGAAGGTGCTCGGAAGAGAGGAAGACGGAGAAGGAAGTCGAGGGCGAGGGAGGAGAGAAGGAGAGAGACGAAGAGGAGCTGCGCGAAGCCGGTCGAGCGAGAGAGCGGAGCGGAGCGTAGCCGTTGCGGAGGCGACGTGGCTCGGTCGTGTTTTATTTACTTAAGACCAGTAGCGAGCTCGGCGCAGGTAGAATTCCACAGCTGGAATCTTAATAAGGGTGGCCAGGGGTTCTCCCCCGCTTCTACTTCTCTCTCGCCTCTCCCCCCTCTCCTCTGCCTCCTCTCCTTAGCTCCCTTCTTCTTCGTCTTCTTCTTCTTCTTCTTCTCCTTCTTCTTTCGGCACTCGTATCTCGCCGGCTTCGGGGACTACCGTCGCCCTTCCCAAACTCGATCCTCCTCTTCGTGGTCCTCCACCTCCGCTTCCATCTCCCTTTTCTTCTTCTTCTACTTCTCCTCCTCCTCCTCTTCGCTTCGTCTTCGTCCTTTTTCCCTTTCTCCCGCGAACACGTCCAGCCAGATGAAGATTATCAAGCGGAAGTTTTGCCTCGTATATGACCAAATGTCCGCAGCTGCCGCGCGCCTCCCCGACGCGTTCTCCGCTTTATTTTTGGCTCGCCTCTCCTCGACCACCTCTCGCGACTCGCCTCCTCTCCTTCGTCCTCGTTGCCGTCGTCACTCTGGCCGCGATCGCGTCGCGGCGACCACGGCGACGATAACCACGCGTCGAGAGTTACGGCTCCGACGATTCCGCGGTTACGAACGTTTATATTTATCGCGGATTACCGGCGGCGGCGCGCTCGGTGCCGACGCGTGGATAGCTCGTTACGCGGCCAGAAACGAATACGGGGAATAAAGGGATTCGCGGAACACCCTTCGAAGCGGTTCCACGCTCCGGCGCGGGAGCGACGCAGACGGAGCGAGGAACGCGGGACAGAGAGGAGAGAACGAAAGGGAGAGAGAGAGAGAGAACGGCGAGCACCGCGGCGGCGGCGGTGGTGGGTGCTGGCAAAATTATTGTGTCCGCCTAACTAATCCATACCGCAACGTATGCAACCCTCAACCCCTGCGTGCATGGAGTGCGTGCTACAGTCAAGTGCGCCACTGCGCGGAGCTCGTGTACCGGGTGACTCTAAAGGATCGTTAAAACAACGCGCGTTAGACGGCCGGATGATCATCGAGATTTTTCGTTGCGCGTGCTGCGCGCACGCTGCGTCGACCGCGACAGTCGATGATGCTTCTCTCGTCCCGTCCATTCGCACGCGCCGTCCTCTCCGCCTCGCCCGGCCGCCGTGCGTGTACACACACGCCCGCCACCTCCGCTTCACGCGCCGCTTCAAACCGCGCCGCGCCGTATACGGTAAATGGAGGATCGCGGCTGTGAAACGCAAGGCTATCAAACTCGCGCCGCCATTTTTCCCGCGTGATTCGCGCGCACTCCACGCAAGCGACGATTGGTAACGTTCAATTAACGCAGTGTCGGGTTGTCGAGGCTCGTCGCCGGCCGACGCTGCTCGAAAGAGTAGCCCCCGCTTTTGTAGCCCAAGCTACGGCAACCGTTTCGAAAAGCTTTTCGAGTGCCTGCCGCCGCTCGTGGTTTAGCAACGGCAGTTCCCTGATTCTCTCCCATCGATCACCGCTGCATAAGCTCCGCTTGCTTTCCCGGTTAATCTTCCCTTCTATAGATAATTTCGTTTTTCCGCCAGAAGCGTATTAATTTTACACTGGGAGAAAATTAGTCGAAGAGCCGCGATTCTTTTCTTAAATCTAAGCTCTAAGCCTCCGTTTCGAAGCACCCTGTCTCGATTTTCGAATCGGTGCACCTAGGCTGCCGTAATATTTCAAACACGAGGGCGCGTACCGCGGCCGGGGATATCGGAGAACTGCAAAGTTTAACGCCCTCTATGAACTTTCGAAAATTTGTTTCCAGCACCGCGTTTTCAGCGTCGTAAAGTTTCGACCTCTCCCTTGGGTACGAATAAAAAATCCGGCGCCTGCGATTTTTTCCCTCAAAATCGCACGGCTTTAAAGTACCCCCGTTGCATTTTTTACAGGTACAACTATATTAACATGGGTAGAGCGACTCGCTCGATTGTCGATTTCCATCTACCTGTCTCGGAGGATAAAGAATATCCGAAAACTTGGCGAATCGTTGCTTCGTTCCTTCGTTTTCTCGAATTAAACGAGGCGGATGAGAGAACGTCGAGGAAGGAAAGCGTAATCGCGAGGTTTCGTAATTTCGTTTCGGTGCGAAAAGCCGGGGGTCCCAGCAGGGGAAGAAATCCAAAATGGCCCCGCGATCGCGCCAATTAAAACGCTCGCGACTTCGCACGTGCGGGATTTCTCGCGTGTGTGCGGAGATGGACGCGCGTGCGTGCACGTGTGCGCGGCGGCACGCACGTGCTAAATCGTGGGGCCGGCTTTTCTTCGAGGAAGCCGGAAACGCGGCCTCTCGCAATAATGACCGCGTCGAGAACGCGTCGTCGCTGGAAACCTCGGGGGTGGCCCTGCGCGCGGCATAATTTACGACAATTAAGCGGAAACCCTTGCACTCGTCACGCGCATTTCCGGTGCAATCGTTAATCTCCTCGGATCTACGGATTTTCGCGAAAGCTCGCCTTCCACTCGACCACGCGAGCCGAGTCCCCGAAGTCTCGCGCGTTTTAATAATTATTTCCGTCCAATCCTCCCCACTTTGAAAAATTCTTCGCTACATATGTATCAGAAAAACTACGCGTCGCGTTTTCGTAATTTCCCGTCGGAAATTCTGAAAATATTCCGTCGCTGAGGTCGGAGTTAAACGTTCCTTCGAGATTTATTTCAATTATAATTCGAGGGTTTTAAAGACGCACCGATGAAAATCGGGGAAAACCCGAAGAGTTCTTTTGCTTTCCCTTTTCCGGGGAGAGATTTTCGTCGCGATTCGTCTCACGGTTGTCTCGAAACAGTTTTTTTTCGTTCCGGTTAAGCCTGCTCTGTTCGTCGGTTCACAGACGTGGGACTTTTACCTGACCAACTGGTAAGTTTCCATAGGCGGTAGCTTTACCGTTAACCGTGGAAAATATGCGCCTAACGTCCAGCTTTCCTCTCGATTCGTTTCCCTTTCTCGAACCGTGGAAATGTTAAGTAAACGTTCAAATCGTTTATATAAAGCTCGTTGCCACGGTCTACTATTCCGACTACCTCCGTGACTGATATTCAAAAGAGAATCGTAAGACGCTAATTGCGAATTGTACTCGCTTTTATCCGCAACCAATCCTCCGTTAGGATACCTCGCGATAATAGGTGAAATTTCCTCGAAATTAGCTACTGAACGGGGAACGACGGAACCCTTGCGCGTTTCCACCTGACTCGGCCCCGAAACAACTCCCCTGTAACCGGCCACGGAAACTCGGCGACCTACGCGATCACCGTGGTAAAGAACCGAGACACTCGACCGATCATCCAATAAATCCATCAGCATCGTCGGAGAAGGAGAAAGAACGATGGGAACAAGTGAATTGGGGGGCCCGGCTGCTCGCATCCCGGAAGCGGGAAGCCGCTTCGACCGAGGGCCTCTGCGTTTCTCGAGGGTTGACGTGGTACGCGGCAACGATTACCCGATATAGTCGTAACCCTCGACGGTTCATCGATATATAAAACGCGCTGCGACGAGCAGCAGAAGCAGAAGCAGCAGCAGCAACAGCACTAGGCCAGAGGGGGTTGCGCGTTCGCAGGATCAGGGCACCGAGGGTAGCAGAGGGGGTTGGCGGCCAGGACCTGGCATAATGTGCGTGTAACACACCCTACTCATCACGCGCCACTTGCTCCCCTCTCTCTCTCTTTCTCTCTCCGTCTCGCCCCGGGTTGCTCTCCCCTTCGATGCCTGGGATCGACCCCAGAAAATCAACCCGGCCTGCACGCTCGTCTCCCTGCGGTGTAACTGCGTCTCGCTTCATCGTGCACGGTCCCCGGCTCGCTCGCACGTTGCCTCGCTGACTCGCACATGCGAGTTATGTTTATATTATGATATTAATAGAGGGTAATACGCGGCCTCCATGGCCGGTGTCGGTAGCAGCAGGTTGTTTGTCGGCTCTCGGAGGTCGGCCAGGGCCGTGCTCGGTATCGCGCGTACCCTGCGCTCCCCGCGCGGATTCCTCCTCGTCGCGTTCGCCAGCGGCGAACCACGCGGACGTCGCAGGAGATACGATGGCAGTCGTAGACGACGGCGCGGGTATGGAAACGCGCCGATGGAGGAATTAATCGCGAGCGTAGCTACCGGAAGCGCGCACCCTGTCCGGAATACCAAAGAATCCACGGCGACGCGGTCGTCACCGCCGCCGCCGCAGCCGCCACGATCGAC
>NW_027471162.1:0-28531 GCF_051020765.1 Lasioglossum baleicum
AAAGTGTCTAGTGGTAATGCTGTCCAGCGCATTTACTCCTGATGTACTTTGTATGTTTTTCGGAATCACAGGACAGGTGAAGCAATTAACTTAGCTGTGCGACTCTCAAAAAAGGTGGTATCATTCTGACAGAGATTGCCTCGCGATCTTCTGAACCTTACATGAAATTAAGGCGACCGTCACTGAATTGAAAACGAATATCTTTCTCCGAAAACCCGGTTATACTGTCGAAACGGCAAGTTTGGTTCTCCGTAGGTAAGGGCATCAGTAAACTGTTTGACTTTATACCAGTTGGCAGTGCTTTCAAATAATTTGACGCTCTACTTTATCTTTCAAACCGTGAATTATGGTATCTACTGACAATAATGATCAGCGGATTTTCTCCAGGAATACTTGGTTTGTCTCCCGGAGTCGCATGATAGATGGAGCTATTGACTGATCCGTTCGGTTCTCAAACAGGTTGACAACTTTCTCGAACCGCTGGACGCTTTTCCTTCTTGTTCATAATGAAATTAAGGTCCACGTCACGTAAATGTTTACTAATTTGATACTCTGAACACGAAGTTATACTCTCGATGATGTGGGTGATGTTCGCGGAAGGTACGGCCTTGCGTAAAACGTTTGACTTTATATCAATTAGTATCGTTCTCACACAGTGCGACGCTATACTGTAATATTGAATCCGCGAATTCTGATATATATTGTCAATCCTGTACAGGCATTCACTCACGGAATATCTCGTTTGACTTTCTGAGTCACAGGTTGTATGAAGCTACTGACTTAGCCGTTTGAATCTCAAAGAAGATTCAATCTTTTCTAACGGTTTGACCCTCGATCTTCTAATTTATGCATTAAATGAAGATGTTCTTCACTAATATGTATACTAGTTCGTGCTTCTGTACACGGTGATATACTCTCGAACCGGCGTGTTATTTTCACGGACGGTAAGGCATTCGATAAATGTTTGACTCTATGGCAATTAGTAACGTTCTCACATGGTGAGGCGATCAATTTTAATATTCACTCCGCGATTTATTGTATCTATTGGCAATAGTGAGTAGCACATTTGCTCTAGGAATACCTGGTTTGGCTGTCAGAATCACAAGATAGGTGAAGATATTGACTTAGACGTTCGTCTCTCGCAGAAGGTGGCAACGTTCTCTATCGGTTTGACCCTCTGCCTTGTAATTTTAACAGGAAAATGTTGAGCCCGTCTGCTAACATGTCTACTAATTTGTTTCCGCGAACATTAAGCAAGTCGCACGCCACAGCGAGTTAGGTTCTCGGATGGTAAGGTATTCCATAAAAAGAATGACATAATTCAAACAGGTAATGCTCCCCGACGGTTTGACTCCCGACTTTAATATTCATACGTGAAATAAGATGTCTATTGCACAGCATGTCATCGGATTTACTACCGGAATACCGCAGATGACTCTTGGAATCGTGATGTAGTTGAAGCGATAGAATTAACCGCGCGTATATCAAAGATGGTGGTGACGATACCGAACGAATTATTTATTATTCTACCCGTCAATTGAGGTGTCTATTGCCCATACTGTACCGCGAATTTATTTTCGGGGTACCTGATTTGACATTCGGAATCACAGGACGTGTGGAGCTATTCATTTTGCAGCTCGGCTCTCACATTGGGTGGCAACGTTCTCGAGCGGTTTGACCTTCGATCCTCCAATTCATACATGAAGCTAAGGAGGCCGTCACTGAAATGAATACTAATTTCGTTCTCTGAACACGAACTTTTCGTTCGATAAAGAGGCTGAGGTTCGCGGAAGGTAAGGCCTTCGGTTTAGCGTTTCACTTTACACCAATTAGTAATGCCCTCAAACTACTGTAATATTTAATTTAATACTACTGTAATATTTAAGCCGTGAATAAAGCTGTCTATTGCCAAAGCTCTTCAGCGAATTTACGCTCGGAATACCTGGTTCGGATTTCGGGAATACAGTATAGGTGGTGCTACTGACATATACGTTCGACACTGAAAGAGGGTGGCAAAATTCTCGAATGGATTGACCATAGATGTTATAATTCATACTTGAAGTTAACGAGCCCGTCACTGAAATGAAATCCAATTTGGTTCTCTGAACATGAAGTGATACCACCGTACTGCTGGTTATATTCTCGGAAGGTAAGGTATCCGTTAAAGAGTATGTCGCTATAGCAATTGATTGCAATCTCAAACGGATTGACGCTCTACTTTAATGTTCATACTGAGAATTAAGGTGTCTACTGCCAATACTGTTCAGCAGATTTACTCCTGTATTACCAGGCTTGACTCCCGGAATCACAACTACAGGTGAAGCTATTGACTCAGGCGTTCGACTCTCAAAGAAGGTGGTATCTTTCTGGATGGGTATTGCCAATAGTCACCTTAATTCACGGTTTGAATAGTAAAGTAGAACATCAAACCGTTTGAGAACGTTTCCTATTGCTACAAAGACAAACGTTTTACCGAAGGACTTACCGTCCGAGAAGCTAGTCCGCCCTATCGAGAGTATATCTACGTGTTTAGGGAAACACATTGGTATACAATTTAGTGACCGCACCTTCATTACATGTATGAATTAGAATGTCGAGGATCAAACCGTTCGAGAACGTTGCCACCCTATTTCAGAGACGAAGGCATGTGTCAGTTGCACAACTTAACCTGTTTTCGCGAAATCCATACCAGGTAATCCGAGCGTAAATCCGCTGAAGAGTTTGGCAATAGACACCTGTAATCACGGTTTGAATATTACAGCAGAGCGTCAACCGTTTGAAAGCGATACTAATTGGTATAAAGTGAAACGTTTTACCGAAGTCGTTACATTCCGCGATTTTTAGCGCCTTTATCGAGAGGGTATGTTCGTCTCCAGAGAATGAAATTAGTATTCATTTCAATAACGGCCTTCTTAGCTTCACGTATGAATTGGAAGATGGAATGTCAAACCGTTAGAAAAGTTAGAACCCTCTTGAGAATCAAACAGCTAAGTCAGAACCTTCATACATCCGGTGAGTCAGAACGTCAAATGAGATATTCCGTGAGTGAATGCGCTGTATAGAATTGGCATTAAAGACCCAACTTCCCGCTATATATAGATTAATCACCATAGTCAAATCATTGCAGAACGTTACGAATTGGTATTTAGTCAAACTTTTTTGCCGAAGACCTTACCTGCCGAGAAGCTAACCCACCGTATGGTCGAGGCATCGTCGTGTTCAGAGAAACTAATTAGTATCCATTTTAGTGACGGGCACCTACGTTTCATGAATGAATTTGGAGATCGAGCATCAAACCGTTCGGGAATGTGAGCACATTCCTCGAGAGTCGAACGGGTCAGTCAGTAGCTTAGCCTATCCTGGAATCACGAGAGTCAAACAAGCCATTCCAGGAGTACAGCCGCTGAAATGTATTGCCAGTAGACACATTAATTCACGGTTTGAATATTAATGTCACAAGTCAAATCATTGTAGGACGTTACCTATTCGAATAGATTCAAATCTTTTACCGAAGGCCGTGCCTTCCGAGAAAGTAACCCGCTGCATCGAGAATACAGCTACGTGTTTAGAGAATCACATTAGTATACAATTTAGGGACACCACATTAGATTTAAGCATGAATTAGATATCGGTGGTCAAACTGAGCGAGAACGTTACATACTTCTTTTAAAGTCGTACTACTATTTCAATGGCTTCACCTACCCTGTGATTCCGAGAGGCAAACCACGTAATCCGAGAGCAAGTCCACTGAAAGGAATTGGCAATTGACAACTTAATTCGCGATTTGAATACTAAAGTAGAGCGTCAATCCTTTCGAGATCGATTCCATCTGGTACAAAATCAAACGTTTTATCGAATAACTTATCATCCTACAACAAACACCGAACCAGCGATTGTCTATTTTAGTGTTGAAGAAAACGGATTACTAGATACTGTAGCAGACGGTCAAAATAGTTGCATGATTGAATAGGAAACTCAAGGTTCAATGCGTTCAAGAACCATCTTCTTTAAGAACCGAGCGGCTAAGTCAATGGCTTCACATATCATGTTATCCGTTGGTTATGCCTGCCATTTTGGAAATCAATCCATTTTGCAGTATTACCAATGGACATATTATTTCACGGTACGAATATTGATGTCGAGAGTGAAACCCTACGAGAACGTTAGCACTTAGTATGTAGTCGAAGCTCACACAGAAGATCTTCTCTTCCAAGGAACAACATCCGCTGTAGCGAAAGTACAAAATCGTGCTCAGTGAAACAAATTGGTATGCATTTTCGTGACGGCCACCTTAATTTCATGTATAAAACTGAAGATCGAAAGTCAAATCGGTGGAGAACGTCTCCCCCTTCCTTAATAGTCGAACGGCTGAGTAAATAGCTTCACCCATCCTATGATTCCATGAATCAAACTAGGTATTCCGGGAGTAAATGCGCTGGACAGTATTAGCAATCGACACCCAAATTCTTGGCATGAGCATTACAGTAGGGAGTCAAATCGTCGGAGAACATTACCAATTGTTATAAAGTCGTTCTTTTTACAGAATACGTTCCCTTCCAAGCGCTTATCCCGCTGTATCGAATGTAAAAGTTCGTGATCTGCGATGCGAATTACTGTACATTATAGTGAAGGGCACATTAATTTGATGTATGAACTAGAAGGTCTATGGTCAATCCGTTCGATATCTTGACCGCCCTGTCTGAGAGCCTAACGTCTAATTCAATACCTTCCCCTATCATTTGATTCCGAGAGTCCAACCTGGTATACCAGGAGAAAATCCACTCACCAGTAGTGGCAATAGACACATTAATTCGCGGTATCAATGTTAAAGCAGATCGACTAATCGTTGAAAAACGTTGCCGATTTGTATAAAGTCAATCGTCCTACCGGAGGCCTTCCCTTCCGATAGCCTGACCCGCTGCAACGAGAGTATAAATGCGTTTCCAGAGAATGAAATTATTATTCATTTCAGTGACGGGCACCTTATCTTCGGGTATGAATTAGAATATCGAGGGACAAATCGTTACAGAACGACAACACCTTCTTAGAGAGTCGAGCGGCCTAATTCTATAGCTACACCTATTATCGGATTCCGAAAGTCAAGCAAGGTATTCCGAAAGAAAATCCGCTGAACAGTATTGGTACTAGACACCGTAATTCACGGTTTTCATGTTAATGAAGGGCGTCAATTCGATTAAGAACGAAACCAATTGCTGTAAAGTCAACCGTCATAACGAAGACATTATCCCTCGAAGAACTAACCGCCAGCGTCGAGAGTATAACGTCGTGTTCAGAGAAAGAAATTAGTCTGCATTTCAGTGACGGGCACCTTAACTTCATGTATGAATTAGAAGGCCGAGGGTCCAACCGTTCGAGAACGTTGCCACCTTCTGTGAGAGGCGAACGGCCAAGTGAAGAGCTGCACATGTCATGTGATTCCGAAGGTCATCCAGGTATTCGAAGAGTAATTCCGCCGTACCGTATTAGCAATCGACACCTCAGTTCACGCTACGAATATTAATGTTCGGTATCAAATCTTTGTAGAACGGTACATATGGGCATAGAGTCAAACTGTATAGCGAAGGCCTTAGCATCCGAGATTGTATCTCGCTGTATCGAGAGTATATCTTCGTGTTCAGAGAAATAAATTAGTATACATTTTACTGACGTCCACCTTACGTTCAGGCATGAATTCGAAGATAGATTGTCAAATCGTTCGAGACCGTGACCAGATACTTTTAATGTCGAACGGTTGAGTCAACAGCTTCATCGATATTTGTGTTTCCGAGAGTCAAGCCTGGTACTGCAGGAGCAAATCCGCTGTAGAGTATTGTATGTAATTCATGGTTTGGATATTAAAGCAGGCTATCAAGGCCTTGCAGAACACTACCTATTCGTGTAGGGTCAAACTTCTTACAGAATGCCATACTCTCCGAACAACTAACCTGCTGTATCGGGAGTATAGCAACGAGATCAGAGGTACGAACTAGTGTACGTTTTAGTGACGAGCATCATAATTTGATGTATGAATTAGCAGCTCGAGGGTCAAACCGATCGAGGGCGTTGCCACCTTCTGTGAGAGACGAACGGCAAAGTAAGTAGCATCACATTCCAGTGATTCCGAGAGTCAAACCAGGTATTCCGAAAGTAAATCCACTGTCGGGTATTGACAATTGGCACCTTGATTCCCGGTTTGAATATTATTGCAGGCCGTAAAGCCGTTGTAGAACATTACCCATGCGTGTAGGATCAAATTTCTTGCAGAATGCCTTACCCTCCGAAAGACTGACCCGATGGGTCTAGAGTATAACATCGTGCTCAGAGGGACAAATTAGTATAAATATTAGTGACGGGCACCTTCGCTTCATGTATGAACCATAAGATTCACGGCCAAACAGCTCGAGAACGTTGCCACCATCTGTGGGAGACGAAGGTCTAAGTCAATAGCTTTACCCATCCAGTGATTCCGAGAGTCATACCTGGTAATACGGGAGTAAATCCGCTGTACTCTGAACTCTATTGGCAATAGACAACTTAAATCACGGTTTGAATATTAATGTAGAGCGTCAAACCATTCGACAACGATTCCAACTGGTACAGTGTCATGCGTTCCATCCAATAACTTATCTTCCTAGAACCAACACCCAAATAGCGATTGCCTATGTTAGTGTTGCAGGAAAGAGATTAGTGAACATTTTAGAAGAGGGTCAGCATAAGACCCTCAGCTATTGAGACAAACAATTACCGAAAGCCTTATCTACGGTGAATCTAATCCGATGTATCGAAAGTATAACACCGTGTTCAGTGGGTCGAATTAGTTTATGTGTTAGCGACTAGCATATTTATTTCATGTATGAAATAGAAGTTCGAGGTTCAGACCGTTCAAGAACGATACCACCGTCTATAACAGTCGAGCGGCTAAGTGAACAGCTTCATCTATCCTGTGATTCCGAAATTCCTACCATGTCTTCCTGAAGCAATTGCACTGATCAGTATGGGCAAAAGACACCTTAGTTCACGGTTTGGATAGTAAAGTAGAACGGAAAACCGTTTGAGAACATTACCAATTGCTATAAATTCGAAGGCTTTACCGAAGCCCGTACCCACGGAGAAACAACCTCGGAGTTTCAAGGGTATAACTTCGTATTCAGGAATAGAAATTGGTGTTCATTTCAGTGACGGGTACCTTAACTTTACGTATGTATTAGGAGGTCGAGGGTCAAACCGTTCGAGAAGGATACGAGCTTCTGTGAGACACGAACGGCTAAGTCCATAGCATCACATATCAAGTGATTCCGAGAAGCGAACCAGGTAGCCCGGGAGTAAATCCGCTGGACTGTATTAACAATCGGCACCTTAATTCACTATTTGAATATAAAGGTAGAAGGTGAATACGACGGAGAACATTATCAAATGTTATAAAGTCACGATTTTACCGGGTACCTTGCCTTCCAAGAACATTCGCCGCTGCAGCAGCTGTCATGCTCAACGCTGATGGAAACAAACTAGTAGACATTATAGCAGAAGCACACCTTATTTTCATGTACGAACAGAATAATCGAGAGTCACGCCCTACGAAAATGATCTTACCATCTTTGAGAGTCGAACAGCTGAGACAACAGCTTCACCTATCCTGCTATTCCTATAATCAAACCAGGAATCCCAGGGGTCAATTCGCTGTAAACTATTGGCAATGGACACCACAATACATGGTATGATTATTTGAGTATGGCATCAAACTGTTTGACAGCGTTAACAATTGGTATACAGTCAAACGTTTTACCGAAGACCTTACCCACCGAAAAACTAACCCGCAGCATCGAGAGAATAACTTTGTGATCAGAGAAAGAAATTAGAATTCATTTCTGTGACCGGGACCGTATCTTCATGTATGAATTAGAAGATCGATGGTGAAACCGCTCGAGAACTTAACCGCCCACTTTGTGCGTCGAACGGATAAGTCAATGTCCTTCACTTATCCTGTGATTCCGAAAGTCAAACCAGGTATTCCGGGAGCATATCCGCTGGACAATAATGGCAATAGACAGCTTATTTCACGGTACGAATATGAAGGTAGAGCGTCAGACGGTTGTAGAGCTTCATCTTTTAGTTTCGAGTGAAACTTTTTACCGAAGGCCATACCTTCCGAGAAGCCCAACCGCTGAAGCTACTGTCTCTCGGGATCCTAGAATACGTGAAGCTATTAACATAGCCGTTCGAATCCGAATGAATGTGGTAACGTTCTAGAGTAGTTTGACTCTCGATTTTGCTATTCAGACACGGAAATAAGGGCTCCGTCAGCTATAATGACTACTATTTTGTTCCCGTGAGCACTAAGCAAGACACTCACTAGTTCGGTGTTCGTTCTAGGACGATAAGTTATTCGATAAAAGGTTTGACTTTATACCAGTTGGTAACGTACTCGAACTGTTTGACGCTCAACTTTAATATACATACAATGAATTAGTGTGTCTATTGCCAATTCTGTACAACGGGTTTTCTACCGGAATACCTTGTTTGACTCTCGTAATCACGGGATAGGTGAAGCTATTGACGTAGCCGATCGATGCTCAATGTTGATGGTAACGTTCTCGAACAGTTTGACACTCGATCATCTTATTCATACATGAAGCTAAGGTGACCGTTACTCCAGCTTGTTCTAATTTGTTTCCGTTAACACTAAGCAACCTACTCGCTGCGGCGCGCTATCTTATCGCATGTTAAGACCTTCATTTAAAGGTATGACTCCATAACAGACGTAACGTTCCACACGGTTTCACTCTCTACATTACTATTCATACTCCGGAAAGGGTGTCTATTGCTAAAACTGATCAGCGTACTTACTCCCGAAATACGTGGTTTGACTCCTGGAATTAGAGGGTATATATTCCAGCTATTGACTTAGGTTTAACTCTCGATTTTGCTGTTTATACATGAAAATGTACTGCCCGTCTGCTAGCATGTCTACACGTTCGTTTCCGTGAGCAATAAGCAAGACACTCGCTACAGCGAGTTAGCTTCTCTGGCGGTAAGGTTTTCGGTAAAACGTTTGACTTTACAGCAATAGGTAACGTTCCCATACGGGTCCACGCTCTACTTTAAAATTAAAACTGTCAATTAAGGTGCCGAATGCCAATGCGATTCAGTAGATTTACTCCCGGAATTCCCGGATCGACTCTCGGAATCTCAGGCTATGTTAAGCTATACATATAGCAATCCGTATCGCACAGAAGGCGGCAAGGTTCCAGAGCGGTTTGACCCTCGAACCTTGAAAATCATAAACGAAGTTAAGTTGCCCGTCCTAAAATGTATACTAATTCACATCTCCGATCACGAACTTATACTCTCGATCAAGCTGGTGAGGTTCGCGGAAGGTAGCGCCTTCCGTAAAGTGTTTGGCTTTATACCAGCTGGTCACATTCCCAAGAGGATTCACGTTCTACTTTAATAGTCAGATCGTGAATGAAGGTGTCTATTGCCAATGCTGTACAGCGCATTTACTCCCGGAAAACTAGGTTTCATTCTCGGAATAGCAGGATAGGTGAAGCTATTGTGTTAGCCGTTCGTTTCCCGCAGAATGTGGTACCATTCTCGAACGGATTGACACTCCATCTTCTAATTCATGCATAAAATTATGGTGCTCGTCAGTAAATGTAAACTACTTCGTACGTCTGAACACCTTGCTAAACTCTGGATACAGCAAGTTAGTTTTTCGGAGCGAAAGGCATTCTGTAAGGTGTGTGACCCTACAATTATTGGTAATGTTCTACAGTGGCTTGACTGCCTGCGTTAATACTCATACTGTGAATAATGTTCCATATTACCCATACTGTTCAGCGGAATTACACCCTGAATACCTGGTTTGACTCTCGGAATCACAGAATGGTTGAAGCTATTGATGTAGCCTTTCGTCCCTCACAGAAGGTGGCATCGATGTTGAAAACCTTGAACCTCGATATTATAATTCACACATGAATTTAAGGTGCCGCCACTAAATTGTGTACCAGTTCATACCTCGCAACGCAATGTTATACTCCCGATAGAGCAGGTCGGTTTTTCGGAGTGTAAGGCATTCTGTAAGAAGTTCAACCCTACATGAATAGGTAATGTTCTGCATCGCCTTGCCTGACTGCTTCAATATTCAATCCATGAATTAAGGTGTCATTTGTCATCACAGATAGGCGCATTTGCTGCAGGAATGCGTGGCTTAACTCAAGGAATAACAGGATAGGTGGAGCTATTGGCTTGACTGTTCGAATCTCAAAGAAGGTGGTATCATTCTCGAACGGATTGGGAGTAGATATTCCAATTCATTCATAAATTAAGTTGCCCGCCAATAAAATGCATAGCGATTTGTGTGTGTGATCACAAAGTTATACTCATGATACAATAGGGAAGTTTATCAGATGTTAAGGTCTTCGGTAAAACGCTTGGCTTTATACCAACTGGAAACGATCCCAAGCGGATTCACGTTCTACATTAATATTCAAATCCTAAATTAAATTGTCCATTTTCTATTCTGCCCAGCGGATGTATTTGTGATATACCGAGTTTGACTCTCCGAACCACAAGATAGGTGAAGCTATTGTGATAGGCGTGCTATTTCGCAAAGATGGTGGTAACGTTCTGGATCGGCTTGCCTCTGGATCTTCTCATGCATACATGAAATTAAGGTCTCCGTCACTACTATGAATACTAATTTTGTATCTCTGGACACGAAGGTATACTCTCGATGCAGAGGCGTGTTTTCGCGAATGGTAAGGCCATCCGTAAAGCTTTTGTCATTATACGAATATGTAACGTTCTACATATGTTAGACTCTGTCCTTTGACATTCAAACCGTGAATTAAGGTGTCCATTGCCAATAATGTTCGGCGGAATGTCTCCCGGAATACCTGGTTTATCTATCGGAAAAGCAGGACAGGCGAAGCTAGTGACTTAGCCGTTCGATACTTAAACAAGGATGGACTGCTCTCGAACGGTATGTTTGTCCATTTTTCTAATCATACCTGAAAAAAACAGTGCATCTACTAAAGCGTCACCAATTTGTTTCGGTGGGCAGCTTGCATGATATTCGATACAGCGGGATAGGTTCTAGGAAGGTAAGGTATTCGGTAAAAAGTATGACTTTATACAAATTGGTTATGTTCACCAACGGATTGAGTCTCTACTTTAATATTCAATCTGTGAATCAAGCTGTCTATTTCCCGTACTGTTCAGCGGATTTACTACAGGAATACATGGCTTGACTCTCGGAATCACATCTGTAGGTGAGACTATTGTCGTAGCCATTCGTGTCTCACGGAAGGTGGCAACGATTTCGAACGGTTTGACCCCCGATCATCTAATTTATACATGAAGCGAAGGTGCCTGTCATTGAAATGATTACTAATTTCATCCTCTGAACACGAAGTTATACTCTCGATACAGCCGATTTGTTTTTCGGTGGGTAAGGCCTTCGGTAAAACTTTTGACCTTATAGCAATCGGTAACGTTCTCACACGGTTTTGACGCTCTATATTTAATATTCGAACCGTGTATTAAGATGTCTATTACTAATACCTTTCAGTGTATTTACTCCCGGAATACCGGGTCTGACTCCAGGACTCGCAGGTTCGGTAAAGGTATTGTGTTATTTGTGCGATTTCGCAAAGAATTGGTAAGGTTCATGAATTGTTTCGCCCTCGATCTTCTCATGCACACATGAAATGAAGGTGCCCTCCACTGCAACGAATACTAATTTGTATCTCTGAGTACGAAGTAATACTCTACATACATCGGAATAAGGTTTCGGTGGGTACGGTTTTCCGTACAGGAATCTCTCCTTCAATGCTGAAGCCGTGAATAAAGGTGTTCATTCCCAACACTTTGGAGCGGATTTATACCCGGTATACCTGGTTTGGCTCTCGGAATCGCAGGGTAGGTGAAGCTATTCACATAGTCGTTCGACTCTCACAGAAGGTGGCAACGTTCTCGAGCCGTTTGACCAACGATTTACTAATTCGTACTCGAAGTTAGTGTTCCCGTCACTGAAATGAATACTAATTTTTTTCTGTCAACACGAATTTATACTCTCGAAGACGCTGGTGAGGTTCAAGGCAGGTAAGTCCTTCGGTAACACGTTTATCCTTATGCCAATTAGTAATACTCTCAAACGGTTGACGCTCTACTGTAATATTCAAACTGCGAATTAAGGTGTCTATTGCCAATTCCGTACAGAGCATTTACTCCAGGATTACATGCTTTTACACGCGGAATCACAGGATAGGAGGAGCTATTGACTTATTCGTTGGGCACTGCAAGAGAGTAGCATCGTTCTCGAGCGCTTTGGCGCTCGATTTTGTAATTGATACTTGATGTTATGGTACCGTCACTAACATGCACACTAATGTGTTTCTCTAGACACGAAGTTATAATTTCGATACGGCGGGTTAACTTCTCGGGCTGTAATCCTTCCGTTATGACGTATGCCTTTATAGCAATTGGTATCGTACTCCAACGATTTGGCTTAGTACTTTAATACTCGTGCCGTGAATTAAGGTGCATACTGCGAATATCATTCAGTGGATATGCCCCAGGAATACCACATTTGGCACTAGGAACCACAGGATAGGAGAATGTTTTGTCTTATCCGTTCGATCCTCAATGAAGGTGGTATCGTTCTGGATCGGTTTGAACGTCGGTCTTACATTTCGTTCATGAAATTAACGTCCTCGCCATTAAAGTGTATACCAGCTCGTTCCTCTGAATACGGTTTTATACTCTCGATACAGCGGGATAATTTCTCGGAGTGTATGGTCTTCGGTAAACAGATTGACATTACAGCAAATGTTTACTATCTCAAACGGTTTGATGCTTTACGCTAATATACAAAAATTGACATGAGGTGTCTATCGCCAACGTTATTCAGCGCTGGTACTTGCGGAGTACCTTTGTTTACTCTCGGAATCACATGATAGATTAAGCTATTGACTTCGCCGATCGATTCACAATTAATGTGGTAACGTTCCTGAACTGTTTGACTGTGAATTTTTCTATTCATACATGAATATAGGGCTTCCGTCTGCTAAAATGTCTACTATTTTGTATCCGCGAACACTAAGTAACACACTCGGTGAAGCGGGATAGATTCTCGGAAGGTAAGGTCATTGGTATAAAGGCCGGCTTTATACCAATGGCTAATGTTCTCCTACGGTTAAACTCTGTATTTTAACCTTCATACCGCGTGATAAGGTGTCTACTGCCAATACTGCTCTTCGAATAAACTTCCGGTATACCTGGTCTCACCATCGCAATAGCAGGGTAGGTGAAGCTACTGATTAATCCGTTCGGTCCTCAAAGTAGGTGGCAACGTTCCGGATCGGTTTGACCCTCGATCTTCACTCTTCATACATGAACTTAAGATGCCCGCGTCTAAAATGCCCACTAATTCGCTTCTGCGAACGCGAAGTTGTACTGTCGATACAGCGGGTTAGGTTCTCAAATGTAAGGCCTTCTGTGAAAAGATTGACCCTATACCAATAGGTAACGTGCTACACTGGTTTGTCTGTGTTCTGTAATATTTACACCGTGAAATATTGTGCGTAATGGCAATAGTGAAGGGAAGATTTACTCGCGGAACACCTGATTTGACTCTCTGAATCATAGGATAGATGATGGTATCGGCATTGCCGATAGATTCTCAAACAAGGTGGTAATGTTCTCCAATGGTTTGACTCACGATATTGATAGTCCAGAATGAAAATAAGGTATCCGGCTGATAATATATCGACTAATTGGTTTCTGTGAACGCTAAGCAATATACTCCCTAGTGCATGTTAGGCTCACGGTAGGCAAGGTATTCGGAAAAAAGAATGACTTTATACCAACTGGTAATATTTACCAACGGTTTGACTCCCTACTTTAATATTAATGCCGTGAATGAAGGTGTCTATTGCAAAATTGTTCAGCAAATTTACTCCTGGAATACCGGGTTTGACTCTCGGAACGCTATTGCTCATGAAGCTATTGACTTTTTTTTTTTTTTTGTTTCCTGTCCGAAATGTTTGACCTTCGATCACACTATTCATTGATGAAATTAAGGAGCCGCCATTCAAATGTACACTAATGTGTGTCTCTAAACACGAAGTTATACTCTCGATACGACGCGATGGTTTCTAGGACTATAGGTTATTCTATAAAACGTTTGGCTTTACACTTGTTGGTAACGTTTTCGAACAATTAGACGCTCTGCTTTAATATTCAAACCGTGAGTTAAGGTGTCAATTGGCAACACTCCTCAGTGGGCTTACTCTCGGATTACCAGGTTTTACTCTCGAAATCACGGGATAGATGGAGCTATTGACTCATCCGTTCAACTGACAAAGAGAGTAGTAACGTTCTCGAACGTTTACAACATCGATTTCCTAATTCATACATGAACATAAGGTGGCCGTCACTGAAGTGAATACTAATTTCTTTCTGTCAACACGAAGGTATTCAATCGGTACGGGTGGTTAGTTGTTCGGAGGGTAAGGCCTTCGGTGAAACGTTTGCCTTTATAACAATTGGTAACGGTCTCAAACAGTATGACGCTCTACTTCACTATTCAAACCGTGAATTAAGTAATTAATATCCAATACCGTTCAGAAGGATTACTCCCCGTATACTTGGTTTAACTTTAGGAATCACAGGACAGCCGAAGGAAATGTGTTAGCCGTTCGACTCTCAGAGAACGTGGTGAAGCTCTGGAATGGTTTGACGCTCGATCTTCTAATTCATGCACGAAATAATGGTAGCCGTTTCTGAAATATATACCAATGTGTTTGTCACTCGAAGTTATACTCTCGATAAAGCGGAACACGTTCTCGGACGGTAACGTATTCTGTAAAAAGAATGACTTTAGAATAATTGGTATTGTTCTCCGTCGGTCTGACTCCCTACTCTAATGCACATGCAGCGAACTTAGATGTCTATTGCCAATACTGTTCAGCGGGTTTACTACCGGAATAGCTGGATTGACTCTAGGAAACGCAGGAGGGGTGATGCTATTGACTTAGCTGTTCAGCTCTCACAGAATGTGGTAACGTTATCAGACGCTTTGTCTCTCGATATTCTTACTCATACATGAATTTCACGTGCCACGACTAAATTGTATATTAATGAGTATCTCTAAAAAAGGAACCAACCTCTCGTTACGGAGGGGTAGCTTCTCGGATGGTAAGGCATTCGGTAAAATGTTTGACTTTATAGCAATAGTAACGTTCTCACACGGTGTATCGCTCCATTTTAATTTCCAATCCGCGAATTAAGTTGCCTACTGCCAATAGTGTACAGCGCATTTACACCCAGAATATCTCGTTAGACTCTCTGATTCACAGAATGTATTGACCATTTGACTTAGCCGGTCGACAAACAAAGGAGGTGGTAACTTTCTCGAACGGACTGTATTTTGATTTAGTAATTCATACATGGAACTATGGTGCTCATCACTAACATGTATACATATGTGTTTCCCTTGACACGAAGTATTACTCTCGGTACGGAGAGATAACTTCTCGGAAGGGAAAGCTATCGATAACAGGTTTGACTCTATGCGAGTATGCAACGATCTTCAAGGGTTTGACTGAAAAATACAAACACAAAATTCTTTTCAGCGTATTTACTGCCGGAATACGAGGTTTGACCATCGGAATCACAGGATAGGTGTAGCTATTGACATATCCGTTCGACTAGCAAAGAGGGTTGTAACGTTCTCGAACGGATTGACAATCGATCTTCTAATTCATACACAAAATTAAGGTGCCAGTCACTACAATGTAGAGTAATCTGTTCCTCTGAACACGATGTTATACTCTGGATAGAATGCGTTAGGCTTTCGTACGGTAGGGGATTCAGTAAAACGTTTCACTTTATTCCAATTGGCAACGTTCAGAAACGGACTGAATCTGTACCTTAATATTACACCTTGAAATAGGGTGTCTGATGCCAATTGAGTTCAGCGGATTTACTCCAGGGATACATGGCTTGACTCTTAGAATTTTGGAATAGGTGAAGCTATGGAATTAGCCGTCCGTCTCTGTATGAACGTAGTATCGATCTCGAATCGTTTGGCACTCGATCTTCTAATTCATGTATCAAAATAAGATATGCCTCTGCTATAATGTCTACTAATTCGTTCCTGTAAGCCCAAAACAAGGCAATCCCTACGGCGGCTTGCGTCCTCGAAATGTAAGGAATAGGTTAAAAGAATGACTTTCTACCAATTGGTAATGTTCTCCGAGGGCTTGAATCTAAACCTTAATGATCATGCCGTGAATCACGGTGTCTATTGCCAATATTGTTTAGCGTATTTACGCGTAAAATACGTGGTATGATACTCGCAATCAGTAGGAGAAGCTATTTCCTTAGATGTCAGGCTTTCAATGAAGGTGGAATCGTTCTGTAAAGGTTTGAATATCGACCTTGCTATTCGTACACGAAACAAAGCTGTTCGTCTGCTAACAATCTACTGATTGGTTCCACTGGCACTAAGTATGATACTCGATACAGCGGATTAGGTTCTAGGAAGGTAAGGTATTCGGTAGTTATAATGCCTTAACATGAATTGCTAACGTGCTCTGACGGCTTCACTATCTACTTTAATATTAATACAGTCAGTTAAGGTGGCAGTTGCCAATAAGCTTCAGCGGAATCACTCCCGGATTATCTGATTTTCGAAATCACAGTACAGGTGAAGATATAGTCTCAGCCGTCCGACTCGACGAAGGTGGTAACTCCCTCGGACGGTTTGACTCGCGATATTCTAATTCATCCATGAAACTACGGCGCCGGTCACAGAAATGAAGGCTAATTTCTTTCCTTGTACAAGAAGTTCTATCATCGAAACGGCGATTTTGCGTCTCCGAAGGCAAGGCATTCGGTAATCTGTTTGGCTTTATTCCAATTAGCCATGCTCTCAAACGGTTTGACGCTCTACTTTTTTATTCAAAGCGTAAACAATGGCGTTTATTGGCAATACGCTTCAGCGGGTTTACTACCGGAAAGGTTATGTTTTCGGAATGTTAGATATTCGGTAAACGGATCGACACTATACGAATAGGTGACGTTCTATAGCGATCGGACGGTCTGCCTTAATATTCATGCCTTGAACTATGGCGCCTATTACCAATACTGTAACGCGAATTTACTGCCCGAATACCTGGTTTGACTCTCGAAATCGCCGGATAGGTGACGCTATAGATATAGCCGTTCGACTCCCAAAGAAGGTGGTACCGTGCTCGATCGGTTTGACACTCGATTTTCTGATTCAATGATGAAATTAAGCTTCCCGTCACTCAAATGTATACTAAGTTGTTTCTCGTAGCAGGAAGTTATACTTGCGATACAGGTGGATACGTTGTCGGTAGGTAACGCAGTCTGTAAGCAGAATAACTCTGTAACAATATGTAATGTTCTCCGACGACTGGACTACATACTTTAATGCTCATTCCGATAATTTAGGAGTCTATTGCCAATGCTGTACAACGTATGTACTCCTAGAATACCTGGTTTGACTATTGGTAACGCTTGATAGTTCAAGGTACTGACGTAGCTGCGCCACTCACAAAGAAGGTGGCTACTTTCTCGAACGGTTTACCCTGGATATTCCTATATATGCATGTAAATAATGCTTCCGTCTGAAAAAATGTCCAGTAATTTGATCATGTGAAAACTAGGGAAAACAATCGCTGCAGCGGGTTGGGTTCTCGGAGGGTGAGGAATTGGGTAAAAAGTATGACTTTATTCCAATTGTTAATGTTCTCCGACGGTTGGACTCTGAACATTAATATTATTACCGTGGTGTAAGTTGTCTATTGCCAATACTGTCCAGCGGACTTACTCCCGGAGTAACGGAATTGACTCTCCGAATCGCAGAATATGTGAAGCTATTGTCATACATGTGCGATTCCCTAAGAAATTGGTAACTTTCTGGAACGGTTTGCCTCGCGATTCTCTCCTTCGTACATGGAATTAAGAGTTCCAACACCTGTGTGTATACTAATTTGTTTCACTGAGTACACAGCAACACAATCCCTGCTGCCAGTCATGTTGTCGGAAGTTAAGGTAATGAGTAAAAAGAATGACATTATACCTACCTGTAATGTTCAACGACAGTTTGACTCTCTACTTTGATACTCAAACCGTGAACTATGGTGTCCATTGCCAATACTGTTCAGCGGACTTCCTCCTGGAATTCCCGGCTTGAATCTCGGAATCACGAATACAGGTGAAGATATTGACTTAGCCGTCAGACTCTCAGGGCTGGTATCCTTTGGGAACGGTTTGACCCTCGATCCAGTAATTCAATCATGAATGTAAGGTGCCCTACGCTAAGATATTTAATACTTTGTCTCTCTGAAGGCGAAGTTATACTCTCGATTCAGCCGGTCAGCTTCTCGTGAGCTAATCCCATTTCTAGAATGTTTGACTCTATACCAATAGGGAGCGTTGCCAAGTGTGTGACACTGCACTTTATTGTTTATACAGGGAAGCATTGTTTTTATTGGCTTAACTGTGCAGCGGATTTACTCTCAGAGTACCTGGCTTGACTATCGGAACCATAGGATACGTGAAGCATTTGATTTAGCCGTTCGACACTCAAAAATGAGGTAACTTTCTCGAACGGACTGTCTCTTGACTCTGTAATTTATACATGGAACTATGGTGCCCATCACTAAAATGTATACATAAGTGTTTCTCTCGACACGAAGTTATTCTCTCGATACCGCGGGATAGCTTCTTGGAAGGGAAAGATTTCGGAAAATTGTTTGACGCTATGCGAGTAAGTAACGTTCTCCGACGGATTGACCTTCTACTTTTATATTCCAACCGTGATTAAGGTATCTTCTACCAATACTTTTAAGTAGGTTTACTCTTGGAATACCTGGTATAACTCTCAGAAAAACGGGATATGTAACGCTATTGACTTAGCTGTTAGGATGTAGAATGTGGTAACGGACACTAACTGATTTACCACCGATCATCTAATTCATTCATGAATATTAGATGAAATCACTATAATGTATACTAGTGGGATTATCTGAATACGAAGTTATAATCTCGATATGGTCGGATGGCTGCATCGAAGGAAAGGCTACCGCTAAAGAGTTTCACTATATACCAATACGTGTCGATCTCCGGCGATTTCACTGCATACTGTTATGCTCATGCCGAGAATTTATTAGTCTATTGCCAATAATATTCAGCGAATTTACTCCCGGAATACGACATTTGACTCTCGGAATCATAGGATAGGTGATGCTGCTGACTTAGCCGTTCGTCTCCCACAGAAGGTGGCATCGTTCTCGCATGCTCTGACACTATATCCTTCTATTGATACATGAAAATAAGGTGTCCGCCTGCTAAAATGCCTGCTCATTTCTTCCTGTGAACACTAAGCATGATAATCGCTATAGCGGATTGGATTCTCAGAAGGGAAGGTGTAGGGTACAATTAATGACTTTATTCAAATTGGTAATGTTCTCCTTCGTCTTGATCCTCGACTTTAAATTCATACCGTGAATTATCGTGTGGATTGCCACTACTGTTAAGCGGATTTACTCACGGAATATCTGCTTGGCCTCCCAGTGTCACTGGATAGGCGATGCTATTGTCCTAGACGTCCGACTCTCACGAAGGGTGGTAACGTTCTCGATCGGGTTGACCATCGGTATTCTAATTCATACATAATGTTAAGGTGCCTGTCACTGAAATGAACACTAATTTCTTTCTCTAAACACGAAGTAATACTCTCGATGCAACGGGTTAGATTAAAGGCAGGTAAGACGACCGGTAAAGGTTTGACGCGATTCACATTAGTAGCATTCACAAACCTGTGAGACGAACTATTTTAATATTCGAAGAGTGAATTATGGTGCCCATTGCCAATACTGTTCAGCGGATTTATTCACGGAATACCTGGCATGACTCTCGGAAACTCAGGATATGTGAAGCTATTCACATAGCTGATCTAATATCATAGAGTGTGGCAACGTTCTCGAACGGTTTGACCATCGATCTTCTAACTCATAAATGAATTTAAGGTCACGTGATTAAATTGCATACTAGTTCCCACCAGTGAACATGGTGTTATACTCTCGATAGAACTGACAATTTTTTCGGAATGTAAGGTATTCTGTAGGATATTTTACCCTACACGAATAGGTAATGTTCTACAACGGATGGAAGCTCCACTTTAATATTCAATCCGCGAGTTAGGGTATCCATGGCCAATACGGTGGTGCCGATTTACTCTCGGAATACCTAGTTCGACCCACGGAATCCAAGCATAGGTGTAGCTATTGACTTAGCCGTACGTCTCTCCAAGAAGTTGCTATCGTTCTCGAACGCTTTGAAACTCGATATTTTAATTCATACATCAATTTAACGTGCCGTAACTAAATTGCATGCAAATGTATTTCTATAAACACGAAGCTATTCCATCAATACGGCGGGTTACTTTTTCGAAGGATATTATCCTCGGTAATGCGTTTGGCCTTATAGTAATTCGTAACGTTCTCAAATGGTTTGACGCTCTATTTTAACATTCGAACCGTGAATTAAAGGTGCATATTACGAATACCCTTCAGCGTACCTACTCTAGGAATACCTGGTTACATTCTCGAAATCGAAGGACAGGAGTAGCTATTCACCTATCCGTTCGTCTCTCACAGAAGGAGGCAACGTTCTCTAACGGTTTGACCCTCGATATTCTCATTCATACATGATGTTAAGGTGCCTGCCACTGGAGTGAATACTAATTTCTTTCTGTGAGCACTAACTTATGCTTCCTATACAGCGGGTTATTTTCTCGGATGGTAACGTCCTCGGTACAACGTTTTACTTTATACCAACGAGTATGATTCTCAAGCAGTTTCACGCTCTGATTTAATATTCAATCCGTGAATTAAGGTGCCTATTGCCAATACGTTTCGGCGGATTTACTCCTGGAATACCTGGTTTGACTCTCGGAATCATAGGATAGGTGAAGCTGTTGAAGTAGCTGCGCGGCTCGGAAAGAAGATGGTAACGTTCTCAAAAGGTCTGACTCCCGATTTTGCTATTAATACATGGAAATAAGGTATGCGTCTGCTGAAGTGTCTACTAAGGTGTTTCCGTGAACATTATGCTAGGCACTCGCTACAGCGGGTACGGTTTTCGGTAGGTAAGGTATTCGGTAAAATGAGTGACTTTGTATGAATTTTTATTTATCTTCCGCGGTTTGTCTCTCGTCCTTTTTACATACACCGGGAATTAAGGTGTCCTTTGTCAATGCTGGTCAGCCCGCTTGTATCCGGAATACCTGGCTTGTGTCCTCGTTATCACAGGATATGGGAAGCTATTGACTGAGCCTTTCGACCCATATGCAGGTTGATAACGTTCTCGCACGGTTCGATACTCGATTTCCTAATTCATACATGCAAATAAGGTGTCAATCACAAACATGTGTAATTATTTGTTTCTCTGAACACAAGGTTACACTCTGAATACAGAGGGTTGACATCACGTAACGTCAGGCCTGGGGCACAAAGTGTGACTCTAAAGCAACTATTAACGTTCTCCGGTGGTATAACTCTATACTTTACATATCAAACCGTGAATTGTATACTGCATCCACAGTTTAGCAGATTTACTCCCGGAATGGTTGGTGTGACTCTCGGAATCACAGGATACGTGAAGATATTGCAATAGCTATGCGACTCTCAAAATAGGTGGTAACGCTTCCGAATGTTTTGGCACTAGAACTTCTAATTCATACATGCAGTTAAGGTGCCCGTCACTAAAATGTATACTAATTTGTATCCCTGATCATGAGTTTATACCGTCGAGACAGAGGATTAGGTTCACTGAGTGTAAGGTCTTATGTACAACGTTTGACATTATACCATGTGGTGACGTTCTCCAACGGGTACACGCTCTATCTTAATAATCAACTCGCGAATTAAGGTGTTAACTGCCAATAGTATACAGCGTATACACTCCTGATATACCTGGTGTGACTCTCGGAAACAGATGTGCGGCTGAAGCTTTGGAGTCTGCCGTTCGACGTTGAAAGAAAGTGATAACGTTCTCGAAATGGTTGACTCTCGATCTTCTTACTCATAAATGAGTTTGTGGTGGCGGTCACTAAAATGTATATTCATTTGTTTCTCTGAAAAGGATATTAAATCCACGACACAGCGCCATATGTTCGCGGAACGTAAGGTATACGGTAGGAGTGTGACGCTATGCCAATAGGTAACGTTCTCATACGGTTTGACGCTCTACTTTAATATTCATACCGTGAATAAAGATGTCTATTGCTAAGAATGTTCAGCATATTTACGCCTGGCATACCAGGCTTGACTCTCGGAATCGCAATTGCATGTGATGCTATTGACTTAGCTGTTCGACACTCAAAGAAAGTGGTAACAATCAGGATCGGTTCGCCCCCCCGATCTTCCAATTCATACATAGAATTAAGGTATCCGCCTGGTAAAATGTCCACTAATTTCTTTCCCTGAACCCGAAGTTATACCCACGGTACAGCGGCTTATTATCTCGAAAGGTAAGGAGTCCGGTATGGAGTATAACGTTACAGTAATTGGTAACTTTCTCCAGCGGTTCCTTAATATTCATACCGTGAGTTAAGATTCAATAATACCATTTGGTAGCAAGTTAAACTCTTTACCGATGGCCTAAACGTCCATGAATCTAACCCGCCGTTTCGGGAGTATAGCTACGCGTTTAGGGAAACACATTATTGTACATTTTAGTGACGAGTACCTTAACTTCATGAATGAATGAAAATGTCGAAGATCAAACCGTTCGAGAACGTTGCCACCATCTATGTGAGACGATCACCAAAGTCAATACCTTCACCTAACCAGTGATTCGGAGAGTAAAACCGGGTGTTCCTGGAGTAAATACGCTGAGGAGTATTGGCAATGGACACCATAATTCACGGAATGAATATTATGGTTGAGAGATAAACAGTCCGAGAACATTACCAATTGGTATAAAGTCATTCTTTTTAACGTATACATAACATTCCGAGAACGCGAGCCGCCGTAGCGATTGTCTTGCTTTGAGTTCACAGGAACGAACAGGCAGACAATTTCACAGACGGACATCCTAATTTCGTGTATCCATAGGAAGTTCTAGTATCAAACTGTTCGAGGTCCGTACCACATTCCTTAAAATAGAATGGATAAGATAATAGTTTCACCCATCCTGTGATTCCGAAAGTCAAAGCAGGTATTCTGAGAGTAAATGCCCTGTACATTATTCGAAATAAACACATTAATTTAGGGATTGAATATTAAAGCTAGATGCCAAACCGCTGTAGGGTGATACATATTGGGGTAGAGTCAAACACTTCACAGAAACCATACCACCAGTTTACCGGACCCGCCGTCTCGAAAGTATAATTTCGTGTTCAGACAAAGGCATTGCTACTCATTTTAGTGACGGACACGATAATTTCATGTAGGAATTATAAGATCGCCGGTCAAACCGTTCGAGAGTGTTATCATATTACTTGCGAGTGGCACCGCTAAGGCAATATCATCATATATCGTCTGATTGCGAAAGTTCAGCAACACATTCCTGGAGTAAATCCGTTGAACAATGTTGCCAAATACACCTTAGTTCATGGTTCGAATTATAATTAACTGCATCAAACCGTTGCAGAACGTTACGTATTCGTATAGGGTCAAACATTTTATCCAAGTCCTTACCCACCGAAAAAATTAACCCGCTGTATCGTGAGTATGATTTAGTGATCATGGAAGCTAATTCTTATACACATTAGTGACGGGAACCTTCATTTGAAGTACGATTTAGAAGATCGTGTGTCAACCCGCTCGAGAACGTTACCACATCCTTTGAGAGTCGAACGGCTAAGTCAATAGCTTAACCTATCCTGGGCTTCCGAGAGTACATCCAGACATTCCAGGCGTACACCCGATGAAAAGTATTGGTGATAGGCACATTAATTCGCGGTTTGAATATTAGTGTAGAGCGTCAAACCGTTTGAGAGTTACCAATTGCTATAAGGTCAACCGTTTTATCGAAGGCCCTTCAACACGCGAACCTCACCGGCTTCATCGGGAGTATAACTACGTGATCGGAAAATGTAATTAGCATTCATTTCAGTGATGGTCACCATATCATCGTGTATTAATTAGTAGAGCGTAGGTCAAACCTTGCTAGAACGATCCCACCTTCTATACGGAACGAACGGCTAAACTAACTGCTGCACCAACCCTGTTATATCGTTAGTCAAACCATATATTTCGGAAGTTTAGCCGATGCAACAGTATTGGAAATTGACACCTTATCTCGCGGTAGGAAAGTTAATGTACAGAACTTAACCGTTGGGGAACATTAGCAATTGGTATAATGTCAGCCACTTTACCAATTACCTTAACTTCCGAGACCCTATCCCGCTGCACGGTGTGCATTGCTTAGTGTTCACGGATACTAATTAGTAGACATTTTAGCAGACGGAAGCCCTATTATCATGTATGAGTATAAAAATAGGCAGTAAAAGCGTTCAGGAACGCTACCACCCTCTTGAATAATGCAACGGCGAAGTCAATAGCTTCACCTATCCTGTGATACCGTGAGTCACTCAAGGTATTCCGTGAGGAAAGCCGCTGAACAGATTTGCAACACACACCATAATTCACATTATGAATATTAAAGCAGATAGTCATGCCGCCAGAGAATATTACCTATTCGAATAATAGGTAATAATTGTTCTAAAGCTATCGTTTTACCGAAGCTCTTACCCTCCGAAAAACCAACCCAGTTTGTCGTGATCATAACTTCGTGTTCAGAGAGAGAAATTAGTCTCCATTTCAGTGACGTGCACCATAACTTCATGTATGAATTAAATTGTCTATCGTCGAATCACTCGAGAACTTTACAACCTTCTGTGGGAGAGGAACGGCCAAGTTAGTAGCTTCACCTATCCTGAGATTCCAAGGGTCAAGCCCGGTAATCCGAGAGTGAATCCGCTGAACATTATTGGTAATTGACATCTTAATTCGCGGATTGAATATCAAAATAGAGCTCCACACCATCTGAGAACGTTACTAATTGCTATAAAGTCAAACGTCTTGCCAAATGCCATACCACCCGGGGGTACCTTATCCGCCGTATCGGGAGTATTGCTTCCTGGTTAGGGAACATAATAGTATATAAATTAGTGACTGCACCTTAAATTCATGTGTGAATTAGAATATCGATAGTCAATCCGATCGACAACGTTACCACCTTCTCTGAGAGACGAACGTCTAAACCAATAGCTTCACATATCCTGTGATTCGGAGAGCTAAACCAGGTATTCTGGGAGTAAGTCCGCTGAAGGATTTTGCTTATACACACCTTAGTTCAGGTTCTGAAAATTATAGTAGAGCGTCACACCGTTTGAGAACGATACCTATTCGTATAAAGACAAACGTTCTACCGAAGACCGTACCCTCCTAGTACCGTACACGCTGTAGGGAGTGCTATGCTCAGTGGTCACGGAATTAAATTAGTAGACATTTTGCTAAACGGACACCTCATCTTTTTTGTCTGAACCGCAAAATCGGGAGACTAATCTTTCGAGAACTGTACCAACTTCTTTGCTAGTCGCAAAGCTACGTCAACAGCATAACCGATCATGTGATACCGAAATTCAAACCAGGTATTCCGGGAGCAAATGCGTTGGACAGCATGGTAAAAGACAATTTAGCTCACTGTATGACTATTAATGTACAGTGTCAAACCGTTGTAGAAATTTACATGTTTATATGAAGACACTCTCTTGACCGATGGCCTCAGCTTCCGAGAATCAATCCCGCTGTATCAAGGGCGTAGCTTCGTGTTTAGAGAGAGATGTTAGTATAAATTTTCGTGTCGGCACATTAGGTTCATGTATGAGTTAGAAAATCGATGGTCAAACTGTTTGAGAACATTACCACTTTCTTTGATTGTCGTACAGCTACGCCAATAGCTATACCTATCCTGTGAATGAGGGGGTCAAACCAAGCACTCGAGTAGTAAATCGGCTGCACCGTATTGGTAATTGACACCTTAATTCACGGTACGAATATTATGGTAATGAGTCAAACCGTCGGAGAAAAGTACCTATTCGTATGAAGTCATTCTCCTTACCGAATACCTTACCTTAGGTGAATCTAACCCGCTGTATCGAGTGCCATACGTATTGTTCACGCAAACGAGTTAGTAGATATCTTTGCAGTCGTACTGCACATTTTCATGTATAAATATCAAAATCGAGTATAAACCTGTTAGAGTAGAATGCCAGCTTCTTTGAGAGTCGAACGGCTATGTCAATAGCTTCACCTTTTCTTGTGATTCCGAGAATCAAACCTGATATTCTGCGCTTTAATCTGCAGTATGGGCATTGGGCACCCTATTTCGCGGTATAAATATTAAAGTACACAGTCACACCATTGTAGCACGTTTCCTATTGGTGGAGTGTCAAACTCCTAACCGTAAGCCTTACTTTCCGCGAACCTAACCAGCTGTATCGAGAGTATAACTACGTGGCCATAGAAGCAAATTAGTGTATTTATTTGTGACCGGCACCTTAATAGCATGTACGAGTATGAAGATCGAGGTCCGAGCCGATCGAGATCGTTACAACCTTCTATGAGAATGGAACGGCCAAGTCAGTAACCTTCCCTATCAGCGATACCGATACTCAGTCCAGGTATTCCGGGAGCAAATTCGCTGAACAGTATTGGCAACAGACACCTTAATGTACGGTTCGAATATGAAAGTAGAGCGAAGAACCGTTTGAGAATGTTACCAGATGGTATACAATCAAACGTTTCAGCAATTACCTTACCGTCCAATAACCGAACACGCTGCGGCGAGAGTGTTTGCTTAGTCTAAACGGAACGAAATTAGCATTATAGTGACGGGCACCTAAACTTTCATGTATGAATAACAAGATCGAGTGTCAAACCGTTCTAGAACGTTTCGACCATCATTCAGATTCGAACGGCTCCTCCAACAGCTTCAACTATTCTGTAATTACGAGAATCAAGCCTGGCACTCCAGGAGTAAATACGCTGAACAGTATTATCAATGGACAACTTACCTCGAGGTGTGAATAACAAAGAACATAGTCTAACAGCTGTAGCACATTACCAAATGGTGTAACGACATACTCCTTTCCGGATACCATACCTACCCAGAACCTAGACCGCAATATCTAGTGTATATCTTTGTGTTCAGGGAAACAAATTAGTATTTATTTTAGTGTCGCGCACTTTAATTACATGTATGAAAGAAGGCCGAGAGTCAAACCGCGCGAGCACCTTCCACCATCTTTGAGA
Organism: Lasioglossum baleicum; assembly: GCF_051020765.1. Lineage (NCBI taxonomy): Eukaryota > Metazoa > Arthropoda > Insecta > Hymenoptera > Halictidae > Lasioglossum > Lasioglossum baleicum. The sequence continues at coordinate 27,360 of NW_027471162.1, forward strand.
GTCGAACGGCTGAATCAACAGCTTCACGCATCTTGCGATTCCGAGAGTGAAGCCTGGCATTCCAGTAGTAAATCCGCTGAAAAGTATTGGCAATATGCACCATCATGCACGTGTTGAGTATTAAAGTAGGGCGCCAAACCGGTCATGAACGTTACCTGTTTGTATACAGTCAATCTATTTACCGAAGACCTTTCCATCCGGGAAACACATTCCGATGTAGGGAGTGCCATGCTTAGTGTTCATGAGATCATGTTGGTCGACATTTTAGTAGATAGGGTCTTCATTTGCATGTAGATATAGCAATATGGGTGTCGTTCTGTTCGGGAAAGTTGCCACCTTCTTTGAGAGATGAACGCCTGAGTCAATAGCTTCAACCTATCCTGTTATTCCGAGAGTCATACCAGATATACCGGGAGTAAATCCGCCGTACGGCACTGGCATTAGACACCCTATTTCCGGCTGTAGATGTTAACGTACAGAGTATAACCGTTGTAGAACGTTACCTATTGTCATAGTGTCATTATATTTACCGAAAATCCTCCCTTCACGAGATCATATTATACTGTAGTCAGTGTCATGTTTAATGTTCACGGTAACAAATTAGGAGACATACTAGCTGACGGGCACCACATTTTCTTGATTTAATACCATAATCTAAAATACAACCGCCCGAGAACGTTACAACCTTCCTCGGGAGTCGAATAGCTAAGTCGAACAGCTTAACCAATCCTCTGATTACGAGAGTCAGATCACGTACTCCGGGAGTAAATCCACAGAACAGTGCAACCAATGGTCATGTTAATTGAGGGTATGAATGCTATAGTTGATCTTCAAACCTTTGGAGTAAGTTACCTATAGGTATAGTGTCAAACTATTTTCCGAAGGCCATACATTCTGAGACCTAAACCCGCTGTATAGAGAGAATAACGCCCTGTTCAGAAAAACGCATCAGCATTGATTTTAGTGACGAGCATCTTAGCTTCATGCACGAATTGGAAAATCGATAGTCACACAGTTGGAGAACGTTACCACCATTCTTGATAGTCGCACAGCTAATTCTATAGCTTTTCCTGTCCTGTGCTAGTGAGAGTCAAACCCGAAATTCCCGGAATAAATCCGCAGAGCAGAGCAACCAATGGACATGTTAATTCACGGTATGAATATTAAAGTAG
>NW_027471163.1:0-28514 GCF_051020765.1 Lasioglossum baleicum
GAGGGATGCATCCTCTCGCACGTGTTTTTACTCGACTAGCCTGCGGGATGCATCCTCTCGCACGTGTTTTTACTCGACTAGCCTGCGGGATGCATCCTCTCGCACGTGTTTTTACTCGATTAGCCTGCGGGATGCATCCTCTCGCACGTGTTTTTACTCGAGTAGCCTGCGGGATGCATCCTCTCGCACGTGTTTTTACTCGACTAGCCTGCGGGGTGCATCCTCTCGCACGTGTTTTTACTCGACTAGCCTGCGGGATGCAACCTCTCGCACGTGTTTTTACTCGACTAGCCTGGGGGATGCATCCTCCCGCACGTGTTTTTACTCGACTAGCCTGCGGGAAGCATCCTCTCGCACGTGTTTTTACTCGACTAACCTGCCTGATGCATCCTCTCGCACGTGTTTTTACTCGACTAGCCTGCGGGATGCATCCTCTCGCACGTGTTTTTATTCGGACTAGCCTGCGGGATACATCCTCTCGCACGTGTTTTTACTCGACTAGCCTGCGGGGTGCATCCTCTCGCACGTGTTTTTACTCGACTAGCCTGCGGGATGCATCCTCTCGCACGTGTTTTTACTCGACTAGCCTGCGGGATGCATCTTCTCGCACGTGTTTTTACTCGAGTAGCATGCGGGATGCATCCTCTCGCACGTGTTTTTACTCGACTAGCCTGCGGGGTGCATCCTGTCGCACGTGTTTTTACTCGACTAGCCTGCGGGATGCATCCTCTCGCACGTGTTTTTACTCGACTAGCCTGCGGGATGCATCCTCTCGCACGTGTTTTTGCTCGACTAGCCTGCGGGATGCATCCTCTCGCACGTGTTTTTGCTCGACTAGCCTGCGGGATGCATCCTCTCGCACGTGTTTTTACACGACTAGCCTGCAGGATGCATCCTCTCGCACGTGTTTTTGCCCGACTAGCCTGCGGGATGCATCCTCTCGCACGTGTTTTTACTCGACTAGCCTGCGGGATGCATCCTCTCGCACGTGTTTTTACTCGACTAGCCTGCGGGATGCATCCTCTCGCACGTGTTTTTACTCGACTAGCCTGCGGGATGCATCCTCTCGCACGTGTTTTTACTCGTCTAGGCTGCGGGATGCATCCTCTCGCACGTGTTTTTACTCGACCAGCCTGCGGGATGCATCCTCTCGCACGTGTTTTTACTCGACTAGCCTGCGGGATGCATCCTCACGCACGTGTTTTTACTCGACTATCCTGCGGGATGCATCCTCTCGCACGTGTTTTTGCTCGACTAGCCTGCGGGACGCAACCACTCGCACGTGTTTTTCACTCGACTAGCCTGCGGGATGCATCTTCTCGCACGTGTTTTTACTCGACTAGCCTGCGGGATGCATCCTCTCGCACGTGTTTTGCTCGACTAGCCTGCGGGACGCATCCTCTCAAACGTGTTTTTACTCGACTAGCCTGCGGGATGCATCCTCTCGCACGTGTTTTTACTCGACTAACCTGCGGGATGCATCCTCTCGCACGTGTTTTTACTCGACTAGCCTGCTGGATGCATCCTCTCAAACGTGTTTTTACTCGACTAGCCTGCGGGATGCATCCTCTCGCACGTGTTTTTGCTCGACTAGCCTGCGGGATGCATCCTCTCGCACTTGTTTTTACTCGACTAGCCTGCGGGATGCATCCTCTCGCACGTGTTTTTACTCGACTAGCCTGCGGGATGCATCCTCTCGCACGTGTTTTTACTCGTCTAAGCTGCGGGATGCATCCTCTCGCACGTGTTTTTACTCGACTAGCCTGCGGGATGCATCCTCTCGCACGTGTTTTTACTCGACTAGCCTGCGGGATGCATCCTCTCGTACGTGTTTTTACTCGACTAGCCTGCGGGATGCATCCTCTCGCACGTGTTTTTATTCGACTAGCCTGCGGGATGCATCCTCTCGCACGTGATTTTACTCGACTAGCCTGCGGGATGCATCCTCTCGCACGTGTTTTTGCTCGACTAGCCTGCGGGATGCATCCTCTCGCACGTGTTTTTACACGACTAGCCTGCAGGATGCATCCTCTCCTCGCACGTGTTTTTGCCCGACTAGCCTGCGGATGCATCCTCTCGCACGTGTTTTTACTCGACTAGCCTGCGGGATGCATCCTCTCGCACGTGTTTTTACTCGACTAGCCTGCGGGATGCATCCTCTCGCACGTGTTTTTACTCGACTAGCCTGCGGGATGCATCCTCTCGCACGTGTTTTTACTCGTCTAGGCTGCGGGATGCATCCTCTCGCACGTGTTTTTACTCGACCAGCCTGCGGGATGCATCCTCTCGCACGTGTTTTTACTCGACTAGCCTGCGGGATGCATCCTCACGCACGTGTTTTTACTCGACTATCCTGCGGGATGCATCCTCTCGCACGTGTTTTTGCTCGACTAGCCTGCGGGACGCAACCACTCGCACGTGTTTTTCACTCGACTAGCCTGCGGGATGCATCTGCTCGCACGTGTTTTTACTCGACTAGCCTGCGGGATGCATCCTCTCGCACGTGTTTTTGCTCGACTAGCCTGCGGGACGCATCCTCTCAAACGTGTTTTTACTCGACTAGCCTGCGGGATGCATCCTCTCGCACGTGTTTTTACTCGACTAACCTGCGGGATGCATCCTCTCGCACGTGTTTTTACTCGACTAGCCTGCTGGATGCATCCTCTCAAACGTGTTTTTACTCGACTAGCCTGCGGGATGCATCCTCTCGCACGTGTTTTTGCTCGACTAGCCTGCGGGATGCATCCTCTCGCACTTGTTTTTACTCGACTAGCCTGCGGGATGCATCCTCTCGCACGTGTTTTTACTCGACTAGCCTGCGGGATGCATCCTCTCGCACGTGTTTTTACTCGTCTAGGCTGCGGGATGCATCCTCTCGCACGTGTTTTTACTCGACTAGCCTGCGGGATACATCCTCTCGCACGTGTTTTTACTCGACTAGCCTGCGGGATGCATCCTCTCGCACGTGTTTTTACTCGACTATCCTGCGGGATGCATCCTCTCGCACGTGTTTTTGCTCGACTAGCCTGCGGGACGCATTCACTCGCACGTGTTTTTCACTCGACTAGCCTGCGGGATGCATCTTCTCGCACGTGTTTTTACTCGACTAGCCTGCGGGATGCATCCTCTCGCACGTGTTTTTACTCGACTAGCCTGCGGGATGCATCCTCTCGCACGTGTTTTTACTCGACTAGCCTGCGGGATGCATCCTCTCGCACGTGTTTTTACTCGACTAGCCTGCGGGATGCATCCTCTCGCACGTGTTTTTACTCGACTAGCCTGCGGGATGCATCCTCCCGCACGTGTTTTTACTCGACTAGCCTGCGGGAAGCATCCTCTCGCACGTGTTTTTACTCGACTAACCTGCGGGATGCATCCTCTCGCACGTGTTTTTACTCGACTAGCCTGCGGGATGCATCCTCTCGCACGTGTTTTTATTCGACTAGCCTGCGGTATACATCCTCCCGCACGTGTTTTTACTCGACTAGCCTGCGGGGTGCATCCTCTCGCACGTGGTTTTTACTCGACTAGCCTGCGGGATGCATCCTCTCGCACGTGTTTTTACTCGACTAGCCTGCGGGATGCATCTTCTCGCACGTGTTTTTACTCGAGTAGCATGCGGGATGCATCCTCTCGCACGTGTTTTTACTCGACTAGCCTGCGGGGTGCATCCTCTCGCACGTGTTTTTACTCGACTAGCCTGCGGGATGCATCCTCTCGCACGTGTTTTTACTCGACTAGCCTGCGGGATGCATCCTCTCGCACGTGTTTTTACTCGAGTAGCCTGCGGGATGCATCCTCTCGCACGTGTTTTTACTCGACTAGCCTGCGGGGTGCATCCTCTCGCACGTGTTTTTACTCGACTAGCCTGCGGGATGCAACCTCTCGCACGTGTTTTTACTCGACTAGCCTGCGGGATGCATCCTCTCGCACGTGTTTTTACTCGACTAGCCTGCGGGATGCATCCTCTCGCACGTGTTTTTACTCGACTAGCCTGCGGGGTGCATCCTCTCGCACGTGTTTTTACTCGACTAGCCTGCGGGATGAATCCTCTCGCACGTGATTTTACTCGACTAGCCTGCGGGATGCATCCTCTCGCACGTGTTTTTACTCGACTAGCCTGCGGGATACATCCTCTCGCACGTGTTTTTACTCGACTAGCCTGCGGGATGCATCCTCTCGCACGTGTTTTTACTCGACTAGCCTGAGGGATGCATCCTCTCGCACGTGTTTTTACTCGACTAGCCTGCGGGATGCATCCTCTCGCACGTGTTTTTACTCGACTAGCCTGCGGGATGCATCCTCTCGCACGTGTTTTTAATCGACTAGCCTGCGGGATGCATCCTCTCGCACGTGTTTTTATTCGAGTAGCCTGCGGGATGCATCCTCTCGCACGTGTTTTTACTCGACTAGCCTGCGGGGTGCATCCTCTCGCACGTGTTTTTACTCGACTAGCCTGCGGGATGCAACCTCTCGCACGTGTTTTTACTCGACTAGCCTGCGGGATGCATCCTCTCGCACGTGTTTTTACTCGACTAGCCTGCGGGATGCATCCTCTCGCACGTGTTTTTACTCGACTAGCCTGCGGGATGCATCCTCTCGCACGTGTTTTTACTCGAGTAGCCTGCGGGATGCATCCTCTCGCACGTGTTTTTACTCGACTAGCCTGCGGGGTGCATCCTCTCGCACGTGTTTTTACTCGACTAGCCTGCGGGATGCAACCTCTCGCACGTGTTTTTACTCGACTAGCCTGCGGGATGCATCCTCCCGCACGTGTTTTTACTCGACTAGCCTGCGGGAAGCATCCTCTCGCACGTGTTTTTACTCGACTAACCTGCGGGATGCATCCTCTCGCACGTGTTTTTACTCGACTAGCCTGCGGGATGCATCCTCTCGCACGTGTTTTTATTCGACTAGCCTGCGGGATACATCCTCTCGCACGTGTTTTTACTCGACTAGCCTGCGGGGTGCATCCTCTCGCACGTGTTTTTACTCGACTAGCCTGCGGGATGCATCCTCTCGCACGTGTTTTTACTCGACTAGCCTGCGGGATGCATCTTCTCGCACGTGTTTTTACTCGAGTAGCATGCGGGATGCATCCTCTCGCACGTGTTTTTACTCGACTAGCCTGCGGGGTGCATCCTCTCGCACGTGTTTTTACTCGACTAGCCTGCGGGATGCATCCTCTCGCACGTGTTTTTACTCGACTAGCCTGCGGGATGCATCCTCTCGCACGTGTTTTTGCTCGACTAGCCTGCGGGATGCATCCTCTCGCACGTGTTTTTGCTCGACTAGCCTGCGGGATGCATCCTCTCGCACGTGTTTTTACACGACTAGCCTGCAGGATGCATCCTCTCGCACGTGTTTTTGCCCGACTAGCCTGCGGGATGCATCCTCTCGCACGTGTTTTTACTCGACTAGCCTGCGGGATGCATCCTCTCGCACGTGTTTTTACTCGACTAGCCTGCGGGATGCATCCTCTCGCACGTGTTTTTACTCGACTAGCCTGCGGGATGCATCCTCTCGCACGTGTTTTTACTCGTCTAGGCTGCGGGATGCATCCTCTCGCACGTGTTTTTACTCGACCAGCCTGCGGGATGCATCCTCTCGCACGTGTTTTTACTCGACTAGCCTGCGGGATGCATCCTCACGCACGTGTTTTTACTCGACTATCCTGCGGGATGCATCCTCTCGCACGTGTTTTTGCTCGACTAGCCTGCGGGACGAAACCACTCGCACGTGTTTTTCACTCGACTAGCCTGCGGGATGCATCTTCTCGCACGTGTTTTTACTCGACTAGCCTGCGGGATGCATCCTCTCGCACGTGTTTTTACTCGACTAGCCTGCGGGATGCATCCTCTCGCACGTGTTTTTGCTCGACTAGCCTGCGGGACGAAACCACTCGCACGTGTTTTTCACTCGACTAGCCTGCGGGATGCATCTTCTCGCACGTGTTTTTACTCGACTAGCCTGCGGGATGCATCCTCTCGCACGTGTTTTTGCTCGACTAGCCTGCGGGACGCATCCTCTCAAACGTGTTTTTACTCGACTAGCCTGCGGGATGCATCCTCTCGCACGTGTTTTTACTCGACTAACCTGCGGGATGCATCCTCTCGCACGTGTTTTTACTCGACTAGCCTGCTGGATGCATCCTCTCAAACGTGTTTTTACTCGACTAGCCTGCGGGATGCATCCTCTCGCACGTGTTTTTGCTCGACTAGCCTGCGGGATGCATCCTCTCCCACTTGTTTTTACTCGACTAGCCTGCGGGATGCATCCTCTCGCACGTGTTTTTACTCGACTAGCCTGCGGGATGCATCCTCTCGCACGTGTTTTTACTCGTCTAAGCTGCGGGATGCATCCTCTCGCACGTGTTTTTACTCGACTAGCCTGCGGGATGCATCCTCTCGCACGTGTTTTTACTCGACTAGCCTGCGGGATGCATCCTCTCGTACGTGTTTTTATTCGACTAGCCTGCGGGATGCATCCTCTCGCACGTGTTTTTATTCGACTAGCCTGCGGGATGCATCCTCTCGCACGTGATTTTACTCGACTAGCCTGCGGGATGCATCCTCTCGCACGTGTTTTTACTCGACTAGCCTGGGGGTTACATCCTCTCGCACGTGTTTTTACTCGACTAGCCTGCGGGGTGCATCCTCTTGCACGTGTTTTTACTCGACTAGCCTGCGGGATGCATCCTCTCGCACGTGTTTTTACTCGACTAGCCTGCGGGATGCATCCTCTCGCACGTGTTTTTACTCGAGTAGCCTGCGGGATGCATCCTCTCGCACGTGTTTTTACTCGACTAGCCTGCGGGATGCATCCTCTCGCACGTGTTTTTACTCGACTAGCCTGCGGGATGCATCCTCTCGCACGTGTTTTTACTCGACTAGCCTGCGGGATGCATCCTCTCGCACGTGTTTTTACTCGTCTAGGCTGCGGGATGCATCCTCTCGCACGTGTTTTTACTCGACCAGCCTGCGGGATGCATCCTCTCGCACGTGTTTTTACTCGACTAGCCTGCGGGATGCATCCTCACGCACGTGTTTTTACTCGACTATCCTGCGGGATGCATCCTCTCGCACGTGTTTTTGCTCGACTAGCCTGCGGGACGCAACCACTCGCACGTGTTTTTCACTCGACTAGCCTGCGGGATGCATCTTCTCGCACGTGTTTTTACTCGACTAGCCTGCGGGATGCATCCTCTCGCACGTGTTTTTGCTCGACCAGCCTGCGGGACGCATCCTCTCAAACGTGTTTTTACTCGACTAGCCTGCGGGATGCATCCTCTCGCACGTGTTTTTACTCGACTAACCTGCGGGATGCATCCTCTCGCACGTGTTTTTACTCGACTAGCCTGCTGGATGCATCCTCTCAAACGTGTTTTTACTCGACTAGCCTGCGGGATGCATCCTCTCGCACGTGTTTTTGCTCGACTAGCCTGCGGGATGCATCCTCTCGCACTTGTTTTTACTCGACTAGCCTGCGGGATGCATCCTCTCGCACGTGTTTTTACTCGACTAGCCTGCGGGATGCATCCTCTCGCACGTGTTTTTACTCGTCTAAGCTGCGGGATGCATCCTCTCGCACGTGTTTTTACTCGACTAGCCTGCGGGATGCATCCTCTCGCACGTGTTTTTACTCGACTAGCCTGCGGGATGCATCCTCTCGTACGTGTTTTTACTCGACTAGCCTGCGGGATGCATCCTCTCGCACGTGTTTTTATTCGACTAGCCTGCGGGATGCATCCTCTCGCACGTGATTTTACTCGACTAGCCTGCGGGATGCATCCTCTCGCACGTGTTTTTACTCGACTAGCCTGGGGGTTACATCCTCTCGCACGTGTTTTTACTCGACTAGCCTGCGGGGTGCATCCTCTTGCACGTGTTTTTACTCGACTAGCCTGCGGGATGCATCCTCTCGCACGTGTTTTTACTCGACTAGCCTGCGGGATGCATCCTCTCGCACGTGTTTTTACTCGAGTAGCCTGCGGGATGCATCCTCTCGCACGTGTTTTTACTCGACTAGCCAGCGGGGTGCATCCTCTCGCACGTGTTTTTACTCGACTAGCCTGCGGGATGCATCCTCTCGCACGTGTTTTTACTCGACTAGCCTGCGGGATGCATCCTCTCGCACGTGTTTTTACTCGACTAGCCTGCGGGATGCATCCTCTCGCACGTGTTTTTACTCGACTAGCCTACGGGATGTATCCTCTCGCACGTGTTTTTACTCGACTAGCCTGCGGGATGCATCCTCTCGCACGTGTTTTTACTCGACTAGCCTGCGGGATGTATCCTCTCGCACGTGTTTTTACTCAACTAGCCTGCGGGATGCATCCTCTCGCACGTGTTTTTACTCGACTAGCCTGAGGGATGCATTCTCTCGCACGTGTTTTTACTCGACTAGCCTGCGGGATGCATCCTCTCGCACGTGTTTTTGCTTGACTAGCCTGCGGAATGCATCCTCACGCACGTGTTTTTACTCGACTAGCCTGCGGGATGCATCCTCCCGCACGTGTTTTTACTCGACTAGCCTGCGGGAAGCATCCTCTCGCACGTGTTTTTACTCGACTAACCTGCGGGGTGCATCCTCTCGCACGTGTTTTTACTCGACTAGCCTGCGGGATGCAACCTCTCGCACGTGTTTTTACTCGACTAGCCTGCGGGATGCATCCTCTCGCACGTGTTTTTACTCGACTAGCCTGCGGGATGCATCCTCTCGCACGTGTTTTTACTCGAGTAGCCTGCGGGATGCATCCTCTCGCACGTGTTTTTACTCGACTAGCCTGCGGGGTGCATCCTCTCGCACGTGTTTTTACTCGACTAGCCTGCGGGATGCATCCTCTCGCACGTGTTTTTACTCGACTAGCCTGCGGGATGCATCCTCTCGCACGTGTTTTTACTCGACTAGCCTGCGGGGTGCATCCTCTCGCACGTGTTTTTACTCGACTAGCCTGCGGGAAATCCTCTCGCACGTGTTTCTACTCGGACTAGCCTGCGGGATGCATCCTCTCGCACGTGTTTTTACTCGTCTAGGCTGCGGGATGCATCCTCTCGCACGTGTTTTAACTCGACTAGCTTGCGGGATGCATCCTCTCGCACGTGTTTTTACTCGACTAGCCTGCGGGATGCATCCTCTCGCACGTGTTTTTGCTCGACTAGCCTGCGGGATGCATCCTCTCGCACTTGTTTTTACTCGACTAGCCTGCGGGATGCATCCTCTCGCACGTGTTTTTACTCGGCTAGCCTGCGGGATGCATCCTCTCGCACGTGTTTTTGCTCGACTAGCCTGCGGGATGCATCCTCTCGCACGTGTTTTTACACGACTAGCCTGCGGGATGCATCCTCTCGCACGTGTTTTTGCCCGACTAGCCTGCGGGATGCATCCTGTCGCACGTGTTTTTACTCGACTAGCCTGCGGGATGCATCCTCTCGCACGTGTTTTTACTCGACTAGCCTGCGGGATGCATCCTCTCGCACGTGTTTTTACTCGACTAGCCTGCGGGATGCATCCTCTCGCACGTGTTTTTACTCGACTAGCCTGCGGGAAGCATCCTCTCGCACGTGTTTTTACTCAACTAGCCAGCGGCATGCACCCTCGCACGTGTTTTTACTCGACTAGCCTGCGGGATGCATCCTCTCGCACGTGTTTTTACTCGACTAGCCTGCGGGATGCATCCTCTCGCACGTGTTTTTACTCGACTAGCCTGCGGGATGCATCCCCTCGCACGTGTTTTTACTCGACTAGCCTGCGGGGTGCATCCTCTCGCACGTGTTTTTACTCGACTAGCCTGCGGGATGCATCCTCTCGCACGTGTTTTTACTCGTCTAAGCTGCGGGATGCATCCTCTCGCACGTGTTTTTACTCGACTAGCCTGCGGGATGCATCCTCTCGCACGTGTTTTAACTCGACTAGCCTGCGGGATGCATCCTCTCGCACGTGTTTTTACTCGACTAGCCTGCGGGATGCATCCTCTCGCACGTGTTTTTATTCGACTAGCCTGCGGGATGCATCCTCTCGCACGTGATTTTACTCGACTAGCCTGCGGGATGCATCCTCTCGCACGTGTTTTTACTCGACTAGCCTGCGGGATGCATCCTCTCGCACGTGTTTTTACTCGGCTAGCCTGCGGGATGCATCCTCTCGCACGTGTTTTTGCTCGACTAGCCTGCGGGATGCATCCTCTCGCACGTGTTTTTACACGACTAGCCTGCGGGATGCATCCTCTCGCACGTGTTTTTGCCCGACTAGCCTGCGGGATGCATCCTCTCGCACGTGTTTTTACTCGACTAGCCTGCGGGATGCATCCTCTCGCACGTGTTTTTACTCGACTAGCCTGCGGGATGCATCCTCTCGCACGTGTTTTTACTCGACTAGCCTGCGGGATGCATCCTCTCGCACGTGTTTTTACTCGACTAGCCTGCGGGAAGCATCCTCTCGCACGTGTTTTTACTCAACTAGCCTGCGGCATGCACCCTCGCACGTGTTTTTACTCGACTAGCCTGCGGGATGCATCCTCTCGCACGTGTTTTTACTCGACTAGCCTGCGGGATGCATCCTCTCGCACGTGTTTTTACTCGACTAGCCTGCGGGATGCATCCCCTCGCACGTGTTTTTACTCGACTAGCCTGCGGGGTGCATCCTCTCGCACGTGTTTTTACTCGACTAGCCTGCGGGATGCATCCTCTCGCACGTGTTTTTACTCGACTAGCCTGCGGGATGCATCCTCTCGCACGTGTTTTTACTCGAGTAGCCTGCGGGATGCATCCTCTCGCACGTGTTTTTACTCGACTAGCCTGCGGGGTGCATCCTCTCGCACGTGTTTTTACTCGACTAGCCTGCGGGATGCATCCTCTCGCACGTGTTTTTACTCGACTAGCCTGCGGGATGCATCCCCTCGCACGTGTTTTTACTCGACTAGCCTGCGGGGTGCATCCTCTCGCACGTGTTTTTACTCGACTAGCCTGCGGCATGCACCCTCGCACGTGTTTTTACTCGTCTAGGCTGCGGGATGCATCCTCTCGCACGTGTTTTTACTCGAGTTGCCTGCGGGATGCATCCTCTCGCACGTGTTTTTACTAGACTAGCCTGCGGGGTGCATCCTCTCGCACGTGTTTTTACTCGACTAGCCTGCGGGATGCATCCTCTCGCACGTGTTTTTACTCGACTAGCCTGCGGGATGCATCCTCTCGCACGTGTTTTTACTCGACTAGCCTGCGGGATGCATCCTCTCGCACGTGTTTTTACTCGACTAGCCTGCGGGGTGCATCCTCTCGCACGTGTTTTTACTCGACTAGCCTGCGGGATGCATCCTCTCGCACGTGTTTTTACTCGACTAGCCTGCGGGATGCATCCTCTCGCACGTGTTTTTACTCGACTAGCCTGCGGGATGCATCCTCTCGCACGTGTTTTTACTCGACTAGCCTGCGGGATGCATCCTCTCGCACGTGTTTTTGCTCGACTAGCCTGCGGGATGCATCCTCTCGCACGTGTTTTTACACGACTAGCCTGCGGGAAGTATCCTCTCGCACGTGTTTTTGCCCGACTAGCCTGCGGGATGCATGCTCTCGCACGTGTTTTTACTCGACTAGCCTGCGGGATGCAACCTCTCGCACGTGTTTTTACTCGACTAGCCTGCGGGATGCATCCTCTCGCACGTGTTTTTACTCGACTAGCCTGCGGGATGCATCCTCTCGCACGTGTTTTTACTCGACTAGCCTGCGGGGTGCATCCTCTCGCACGTGTTTTTACTCGACTAGCCTGCGGCATGCATCCTCTCGCACGTGTTTTTACTCGACTAGCCTGCGGGATGCATCCTCTCGCACGTGTTTTTATTCGACTAGCCTGCGGGATACATCCTCTCGCAAGTGTTTTTACTCGACTAGCCTGCGGGGTGCATCCTCTCGCACGTGTTTTTACTCGACTAGCCTGCGGGATGCATCCTCTCGCACGTGTTTTTACTCGACTAGCCTGCGGGATGCATCCTCTCGCACGTGTTTTTGCTCGACTAGCCTGCGGGACGCATCCTTTCAAACGTGTTTTTACTCGACTAGCCTGCGGGATGCATCCTCTCGCACGTGTTTTTACTCGACTAGCCTGCGGGATGCATCCTCTCGCACGTGTTTTTACTCGACTAGCCTGCGGGATGCATCCTCTCGCACGTGTTTTTACTCGAGTAGCCTGCGGGATGCATCCTCTCGCACGTGTTTTTACTCGACTAGCCAGCGGGGTGCATCCTCTCGCACGTGTTTTTACTCGACTAGCCTGCGGGATGCAACCTCTCGCACGTGTTTTTACTCAACTAGCCTGCGGGATGCATCCTCTCGCACGTGTTTTTACTCGACTAGCCTGCGGGATGCATCCTCTCGCACGTGTTTTTACTCGACTAGCCTGCGGGATGCAACCTCTCGCACGTGTTTTTACTCAACTAGCCTGCGGGATGCATCCTCTCGCACGTGTTTTTACTCGACTAGCCTGCGGGATGCATCCTCTCGCACGTGTTTTTACTCGACTAGCCTGCGGGGTGCATCCTCTCGCACGTGTTTTTCTCGACTAGCCTGCGGGATGCATCCTCTCGCACGTGTTTTTACTCGACTAGCCTGCGGGATGCATCCTCTCGCACGTGCTTTTATTCGACTAGCCTGCGGGATACATCCTCTCGCAAGTGTTTTTACTCGACTAGCCTGCGGGGTGCATCCTCTCGCACGTGTTTTTACTCGACTAGCCTGCGGGATGCAACCTCTCGCACGTGTTTTTACTCAACTAGCCTGCGGGATGCATCCTCTCGCACGTGTTTTTACTCGACTAGCCTGCGGGATGCATCCTCTCGCACGTGTTTTTACTCGACTAGCCTGCGGGGTGCATCCTCTCGCACGTGTTTTTCTCGACTAGCCTGCGGGATGCATCCTCTCGCACGTGTTTTTACTCGAGTAGCCTGCGGGATGCATCCTCTCGCACGTGTTTTTACTCGACTAGCCTGCGGGGTGCATCCTCTCGCACGTGTTTTTACTCGACTAGCCTGCGGGATGCATCCTCTCGCACGTGTTTTTACTCGAGTAGCCTGCGGGATGCATCCTCTCGCACGTGTTTTTACTCGACTAGCCTGCGGGGTGCATCCTCTCGCACGTGTTTTTACTCGACTAGCCTGCGGGATGCATCCTCTCGCACGTGTTTTTACTCGACTAGCCTGCGGGATGCATCCTCTCGCACGTGTTTTTGCTCGACTAGCCTGCGGGATGCATCCTCTCGCACGTGTTTTTACACGACTAGCCTGCGGGATGCATCCTCTCGCACGTGTTTTTGCCCGACTAGCCTGCGGGATGCATCCTCTCGCACGTGTTTTTACTCGACTAGCCTGCGGGATGCATCCTCTCGCACGTGTTTTTACTCGACTAGCCTGCGGGATGCATCCTCTCGCACGTGTTTTTACTCGACTAGCCTGCGGGATGCATCCTCTCGCACGTGTTTTTACTCGTCTAGGCTGCGGGATGCATCGTCTCGCACGTGTTTTTACTCGACTAGCCTGCGGGATGCATCCTCTCGCACGTGTTTTTACTCGACTAGCCTGCGGGATGCATCCTCTCGCACGTGTTTTTACTCGACTAGCCTGCGGGATGCATCCTCTCGCACGTGTTTTTACTCGACTAGCCTGCGGGATGCATCCTCTCGCACGTGTTTTTACTCGACTAGCCTGCGGGATGCATCATCTCGCACGTGTTTTTACTCGACTAGCCTGCGGGATGCATCCTCTCGCACGTGTTTTTACTCGACTAGCCTGCGGGATGCATCCTCTCGCACGTGTTTTTACTCGACTAGCCTGCGGGATGCATCCTCTCGCACGTGTTTTTACTCGACTAGCCTGCGGGATGCATCCTCTCGCACGTGTTTTTACTCGACTAGCCTGCGGGATGCATCCTCTCGCACGTGTTTTTACTCGACTAGCCTGCGGGATGCATCGTATCGCACGTGTTTTTACTCGACTAGCCTGCGGGATGCATCCTCTCGCACGTGTTTTTACTCGACTAGCCTGCGGGATGCATCCTCTCAAACGTGTTTTTACTCGACTAGCCTGCGGGATGCATCCTCTCGCACGTGTTTTTGCTCGACTAGCCTGCGGGATGCATCCTCTCGCACTTGTTTTTACTCGACTAGCCTGCGGGATGCATCCTCTCGCACGTGTTTTTACTCGACTAGCCTGCGGGATGCATCCTCTCGCACGTGTTTTTACTCGTCCAAGCTGCGGGATGCATCCTCTCGCACGTGTTTTTACTCGACTAGCCTGCGGGATGCATCCTCTCGCACGTGTTTTAACTCGACTAGCCTGCGGGATGCATCCTCTCGCACGTGTTTTTACTCGACTAGCCTGCGGGATGCATCCTCTCGCACGTGTTTTTACTCGGCTAGCCTGCGGGATGCATCCTCTCGCACGTGTTTTTGCTCGACTAGCCTGCGGGATGCATCCTCTCGCACGTGTTTTTACACGACTAGCCTGCGGGATGCATCCTCTCGCACGTGTTTTTGCCCGACTAGCCTGCGGGATGCATCCTCTCGCACGTGTTTTTACTCGACTAGCCTGCGGGATGCATCCTCTCGCACGTGTTTTTACTCGACTAGCCTGCGGGATGCATCCTCTCGCACGTGTTTTTACTCGACTAGCCTGCGGGATGCATCCTCTCGCACGTGTTTTTACTCGACTAGCCTGCGGGAAGCATCCTCTCGCACGTGTTTTTACTCAACTAGCCTGCGGCATGCACCCTCGCACGTGTTTTTACTCGACTAGCCTGCGGGATGCATCCTCTCGCACGTGTTTTTACTCGACTAGCCTGCGGGATGCATCCTCTCGCACGTGTTTTTACTCGACTAGCCTGCGGATGCATCCCCTCGCACGTGTTTTTACTCGACAAGCCTGCGGGGTGCATCCTCTCGCACGTGTTTTTATTCGACTAGCCTGCGGGATGCATCCTCTCGCACGTGTTTTTACTCGACTAGCCTGCGGGATGCATCCTCTCGCACGTGTTTTTACTCGAGTAGCCTGCGGGATGCATCCTCTCGCACGTGTTTTTACTCGACTAGCCTGCGGGGTGCATCCTCTCGCACGTGTTTTTACTCGACTAGCCTGCGGGATGCATCCTCTCGCACGTGTTTTTACTCGACTAGCCTGCGGGATGCATCCCCTCGCACGTGTTTTTACTCGACTAGCCTGCGGGGTGCATCCTCTCGCACGTGTTTTTACTCGACTAGCCTGCGGCATGCACCCTCGCACGTGTTTTTACTCGTCTAGGCTGCGGGATGCATCCTCTCGCACGTGTTTTTACTCGAGTAGCCTGCGGGATGCATTCTCTCGCACTTGTTTTTACTAGACTAGCCTGCGGGGTGCATCCTCTCGCACGTGTTTTTACTCGACTAGCCTGCGGGATGCATCCTCTCGCACGTGTTTTTACTCGACTAGCCTGCGGGATGCATCCTCTCGCACGTGTTTTTACTCGACTAGCCTGCGGGATGCATCCTCTCGCACGTGTTTTTACTCGACTAGCCTGCGGGGTGCATCCTCTCGCACGTGTTTTTACTCGACTAGCCTGCGGGATGCATCCTCTCGCACGTGTTTTTACTCGACTAGCCTGCGGGATGCATCCTCCCGCACGTGTTTTTACTCGACTAGCCTGCGGGATGCATCCTCTCGCACGTGTTTTTACTCGACTAGCCTGCGGGATGCATCCTCTCGCACGTGTTTTTGCTCGACTAGCCTGCGGGATGCATCCTCTCGCACGTGTTTTTACACGACTAGCCTGCGGGAAGCATCCTCTCGCACGTGTTTTTGCCCGACTAGCCTGCGGGATGCATCCTCTCGCACGTGTTTTTACTCGACTAGCCTGCGGGATGCATCCTCTCGCACGTGTTTTTACTCGACTAGCCAGCGGGATGCATCCTCTCGCACGTGTTTTTACTCGACTAGCCTGCGGGATGCATCCTCTCGCACGTGTTTTTACTCGTCTAGGCTGCGGGATGCATCCTCTCGCACGTGTTTTAACTCGACTAGCTTGCGGGATGCATCCTCTCGCACGTGTTTTTACTCGACTAGCCTGCGGGATGCATCCTCTCGCACGTGTTTTTACTCGACTATCCTGCGGGATGCATCCTCTCGCACGTGTTTTTGCTCGACTAGCCTGCGGGACGCATCCACTCGCACGTGTTTTTCACTCGACTAGCCTGCGGGATGCATCTTCTCGCACGTGTTTTTACTCGACTAGCCTGCGGGATGCATCCTCTCGCACGTGTACTTGCTCGACTAGCCTGCGGGACGCATCCTTTCAAACGTGTTTTTACTCGACTAGCCTGCGGGATGCATCCTCTCGCACGTGTTTTTACTCGACCAGCCTGCGGGATGCATCCTCTCGCACGTGTTTTTACTCGAGTAGCCTGCGGGATGCATCCTCTCGCACGTGTTTTTACTCGACTAGCCTGCGGGGTGCATCCTCTCGCACGTGTTTTTACTCGACTAGCCTGCGGGATGCAACCTCTCGCACGTGTTTTTACTCAACTAGCCTGCGGGATGCATCCTCTCGCACGTGTTTTTACTCGACTAGCCTGCGGGATGCATCCTCTCGCACGTGTTTTTACTCGACTAGCCTGCGGGGTGCATCCTCTCGCACGTGTTTTTACTCGACTAGCCTGCGGGATGCATCCTCTCGCACGTGTTTTTACTCGACTAGCCTGCGGGATGCATCCTCTCGCACGTGTTTTTATTCGACTAGCCTGCGGGATACATCCTCTCGCAAGTGTTTTTACTCGACTAGCCTGCGGGGTGCATCCTCTCGCACGTGTTTTTACTCGACTAGCCTGCGGGATGCATCCTCTCGCACGTGTTTTTACTCGACTAGCCTGCGGGATGCATCCTCTCGCACGTGTTTTTACTCGAGTAGCCTGCGGGATGCATCCTCTCGCACGTGTTTTTACTCGACTAGCCTGCGGGGTGCATCCTCTCGCACGTGTTTTTACTCGACTAGCCTGCGGGATGCATCCTCTCGCACGTGTTTTTACTCGACTAGCCTGCGGGATGCATCCTCTCGCACGTGTTTTTGCTCGACTAGCCTGCGGGATGCATCCTCTCGCACGTGTTTTTACACGACTAGCCTGCGGGATGCATCCTCTCGCACGTGTTTTTGCCCGACTAGCCTGCGGGATGCATCCTCTCGCACGTGTTTTTACTCGACTAGCCTGCGGGATGCATCCTCTCGCACGTGTTTTTACTCGACTAGCCTGCGGGATGCATCCTCTCGCACGTGTTTTTACTCGACTAGCCTGCGGGATGCATCCTCTCGCACGTGTTTTTACTCGTCTAGGCTGCGGGATGCATCCTCTCGCACGTGTTTTTACTCGAGTAATCTGCGGGATGCATCCTCTCGCACGTGTTTTTACTCGACTAGCCTGCGGGATGCATCCTCTCGCACGTGTTTTTACTCGACTAGCCTGCGGGATGCATCCTCTCGCACGTGTTTTTACTCGACTAGCCTGCGGGATGCATCCTCTCGCACGTGTTTTTGCTCGACTAGCCTGCGGGATGCATCCTCTCGCACGTGTTTTTACACGACTAGCCTGCGGGAAGCATCCTCTCGCACGTGTTTTTGCCCGACTAGCCTGCGGGATGCATCCTCTCGCACGTGTTTTTACTCGACTAGCCTGCGGGATGCATCCTCTCGCACGTGTTTTTACTCGACTAGCCAGCGGGATGCATCCTCTCGCACGTGTTTTTGCTCGACTAGCCTGCGGGACGCATCCTTTCAAACGTGTTTTTACTCGACTAGCCTGCGGGATGCATCCTCTCGCACGTGTTTTTACTCGACTAGCCTGCGGATGCATCCTCTCGCACGTGTTTTTACTCGACTAGCCTGCGGGATGCATCCTCTCGCACGTGTTTTTACTCGAGTAGCCTGCGGGATGCATCCTCTCGCACGTGTTTTTACTCGACTAGCCTGCGGGGTGCATCCTCTCGCACGTGTTTTTACTCGACTAGCCTGCGGGATGCAACCTCTCGCACGTGTTTTTACTCGACTAGCCTGCGGGATGCATCCTCTCGCACGTGTTTTTACTCGACTAGCCTGCGGCATGCATCCTCTCGCACGTGTTTTTACTTGACTAGCCTGCGGGATGCATCCTCTCGCACGTGTTTTTATTCGACTAGCCTGCGGGATACATCCTCTCGCACGTGTTTTTACTCGACTAGCCTGCGGGATGCATCCTCTCGCACGTGTTTTTACTCGAGTAGCCTGCGGGATGCATCCTCTCGCACGTGTTTTTACTCGACTAGCCTGCGGGGTGCATCCTCTCGCACGTGTTTTTACTCGACTAGCCTGCGGGATGCATCCTCTCGCACGTGTTTTTACTCGACTAGCCTGCGAGATGCATCCTCTTGCACGTGTTTTTACTCGACTAGCCTGCGGGATGCATCCTCTCGCACGTGTTTTTGCTCGACTAGCCTGCGGGATGCATCCTCTCGCACGTGTTTTTACACGACTAGCCTGCGGGATGTATCCTCTCGCACGTGTTTTTGCCCGACTAGCCTGTGGGATGCATCCTCTCGCACGTGTTTTTACTCGACTAGCCTGCGGGATGCATCCTCTCGCACGTGTTTTTACTCGACTAGCCTGCGGGATGCATCCTCTCGCACGAGTTTTTACTCGACTAGCCTGCGGGTGCATCCTCTCGCACGTGTTTTTACTCGACTAGCCTGCGGGATGCATCCTCTCGCACGTGTTTTTACTCGAGTAGCCTGCGGGACGCATCCTTTCAAACGTGTTTTTACTCGACTAGCCTGCGGGATGCATCCTCTCGCACGTGTTTTTACTCGACTAGCCTGCGGGATGCATCCTCTCGCACGTGTTTTTACTCGACTAGCCTGCGAGATGCATCCTCTTGCACGTGTTTTTACTCGACTAGCCTGCGGGATGCATCCTCTCGCACGTGTTTTTGCTCGACTAGCCTGCGGGATGCATCCTCTCGCACGTGTTTTTACACGACTAGCCTGCGGGATGTATCCTCTCGCACGTGTTTTTGCCCGACTAGCCTGTGGGATGCATCCTCTCGCACGTGTTTTTACTCGACTAGCCTGCGGGATGCATCCTCTCGCACGTGTTTTTACTCGACTAGCCTGCGGGATGCATCCTCTCGCACGAGTTTTTACTCGACTAGCCTGCGGGATGTATCCTCTCGCACGTGTTTTTGCCCGACTAGCCTGTGGGATGCATCCTCTCGCACGTGTTTTTACTCGACTAGCCTGCGGGATGCATCCTCTCGCACGTGTTTTTACTCGACTAGCCTGCGGGATGCATCCTCTCGCACGAGTTTTTACTCGACTAGCCTGCGGGATGCATCCTCTCGCACGTGTTTTTACTCGACTAGCCTGCGGGATGCATCCTCTCGCACGTGTTTTTACTCGACTAGCCTGCGGGATGCATCCTCTCGCACGTGTTTTTACTCGAGTAGCCTGCGGGATGCATCCTCTCGCACGTGTTTTTACTCGACTAGCCTGCGGGGTGCATCCTCTCGCACGTGTTTTTACTCGACTAGCCTGCGGGATGCAACCTCTCGCACGTGTTTTTACTCAACTAGCCTGCGGGATGCATCCTCTCGCACGTGTTTTTACTCGACTAGCCTGCGGGATGCATCCTCTCGCACGTGTTTTTACTCGACTAGCCTGCGGGGTGCATCCTCTCGCACGTGTTTTTCTCGACTAGCCTGCGGGATGCATCCTCTCGCACGTGTTTTTACTCGAGTAGCCTGCGGGATGCATCCTCTCGCACGTGTTTTTACTCGACTAGCCTGCGGGGTGCATCCTCTCGCACGTGTTTTTACTCGACTAGCCTGCGGGATGCATCCTCTCGCACGTGTTTTTACTCGACTAGCCTGCGGGATGCATCCTCTCGCACGTGTTTTTGCTCGACTAGCCTGCGGGATGCATCCTCTCGCACGTGTTTTTACACGACTAGCCTGCGGGATGCATCCTCTCGCACGTGTTTTTGCCCGACTAGCCTGCGGGATGCATCCTCTCGCACGTGTTTTTACTCGACTAGCCTGCGGGATGCATCCTCTCGCACGTGTTTTTACTCGACTAGCCTGCGGGATGCATCCTCTCGCACGTGTTTTTACTCGACTAGCCTGCGGGATGCATCCTCTCGCACGTGTTTTTACTCGTCTAGGCTGCGGGATGCATCGTCTCGCACTTTTTTTTTACTCGACTTGCCTGCGGGATGCATCCTCTCGCACGTGTTTTTACTCGACTAGCCTGCGGGATGCATCCTCTCGCACGTGTTTTTACTCGACTAGCCTGCGGGATGCATCCTCTCGCACGTGTTTTTACTCGACTAGCCTGCGGGATGCATCCTCTCGCACGTGTTTTTACTCGACTAGCCTGCGGGATGCATCCTCTCGCACGTGTTTTTACTCGACTAGCCTGCGGGATGCATCCTCTCGCACGTGTTTTTACTCGACTAGCCTGCGGGATGCATCCTCGCGCACGTGTTTTTACTCGTCTAGGCTGCGGGATGCATCCTCTCGCACGTGTTTTAACTCGACTAGCTTGCGGGATGCATCCTCTCGCACGTGTTTTTACTCGACTAGCCTGCGGGATGCATCCTCTCGCACGTGTTTTTACTCGACTAGCCTGCGGGATGCATCCTCTCGCACGTGTTTTTACTCGAGTAGCCTGCGGGATGCATCCTCTCGCACGTGTTTTTACTCGACTAGCCTGCGGGGTGCATCCTCTCGCACGTGTTTTTACTCGACTAGCCTGCGGGATGCAACCTCTCGCACGTGTTTTTACTCGACTAGCCTGCGGGATGCATCCTCTCGCACGTGTTTTTACTCGACTAGCCTGCGGGATGCATCCTCTCGCACGTGTTTTTACTCGACTAGCCTGCGGGGTGCATCCTCTCGCACGTGTTTTTACTCGACTAGCCTGCGGCATGCATCCTCTCGCACGTGTTTTTACTCGACTAGCCTGCGGGATGCATCCTCTCGCACGTGTTTTTATTCGACTAGCCTGCGGGATACATCCTCTCGCAAGTGTTTTTACTCGACTAGCCTGCGGGGTGCATCCTCTCGCACGTGTTTTTACTCGACTAGCCTGCGGGATGCATCCTCTCGCACGTGTTTTTACTCGACTAGCCTGCGGGATGCATCCTCTCGCACGTGTTTTTACTCGAGTAGCCTGCGGGATGCATCCTCTCGCACGTGTTTTTACTCGACTAGCCTGCGGGGTGCATCCTCTCGCACGTGTTTTTACTCGACTAGCCTGCGGGATGCATCCTCTCGCACGTGTTTTTACTCGACTAGCCTGCGAGATGCATCCTCTTGCACGTGTTTTTACTCGACTAGCCTGCGGGATGCATCCTCTCGCACGTGTTTTTGCTCGACTAGCCTGCGGGATGCATCCTCTCGCACGTGTTTTTACACGTCTAGCCTGCGGGATGTATCCTCTCGCACGTGTTTTTGCCCGACTAGCCTGTGGGATGCATCCTCTCGTACGTGTTTTTATTCGACTAGCCTGCGGGATACATCCTCTCGCAAGTGTTTTTACTCGACTAGCCTGCGGGGTGCATCCTCTCGCACGTGTTTTTACTCGACTAGCCTGCGGGATGCATCCTCTCGCACGTGTTTTTACTCGACTAGCCTGCGGGATGCATCCTCTCGCACGTGTTTTTACTCGAGTAGCCTGCGGGATGCATCCTCTCGCACGTGTTTTTACTCGACTAGCCTGCGGGGTGCATCCTCTCGCACGTGTTTTTACTCGACTAGCCTGCGGGATGCATCCTCTCGCACGTGTTTTTACTCGACTAGCCTGCGGGATGCATCCTCTCGCACGAGTTTTTACTCGACTAGCCTGCGGGTGCATCCTCTCGCACGTGTTTTTACTCGACTAGCCTGCGGGATGCATCCTCTCGCACGTGTTCTTCACTCGACTAGCCTGCGGGATGCATCCTCTCGCACGTGTTTTTACTCGACTAGCCTGCGGGATGCATCCTCTCGCACGTGTTTTTACTCGACTAGCCTGCGGGATGCATCGTATCGCACGTGTTTTTACTCGACTAGCCTGCGGGATGCATCCTCTCGCACGTGTTTTTACTCGACTAGCCTGCGGGATGCATCCTCTCAAACGTGTTTTTACTCGACTAGCCTGCGGGATGCATCCTCTCGCACGTGTTTTTGCTCGACTAGCCTGCGGGATGCATCCTCTCGCACTTGTTTTTACTCGACTAGCCTGCGGGATGCATCCTCTCGCACGTGTTTTTACTCGACTAGCCTGCGGGATGCATCCTCTCGCACGTGTTTTTACTCGTCTAAGCTGCGGGATGCATCCTCTCGCACGTGTTTTTACTCGACTAGCCTGCGGGATGCATCCTCTCGCACGTGTTTTAACTCGACTAGCCTGCGGGATGCATCCTCTCGCACGTGTTTTTACTCGACTAGCCTGCGGGATGCATCCTCTCGCACGTGTTTTTATTCGACTAGCCTGCGGGATGCATCCTCTCGCACGTGATTTTACTCGACTAGCCTGCGGGATGCATCCTCTCGCACGTGTTTTTACTCGACTAGCCTGCGGGATGCATCCACTCGCACGTGTTTTTACTCGGCTAGCCTGCGGGATGCATCCTCTCGCACGTGTTTTTGCTCGACTAGCCTGCGGGATGCATCCTCTCGCACGTGTTTTTACACGACTAGCCTGCGGGTTGCATCCTCTCGCACGTGTTTTTGCCCGACTAGCCTGCGGGATGCATCCTCTCGCACGTGTTTTTACTCGACTAGCCTGCGGGATGCATCCTCTCGCACGTGTTTTTACTCGACTAGCCTGCGGGATGCATCCTCTCGCACGTGTTTTTACTCGACTAGCCTGCGGGATGCATCCTCTCGCACGTGTTTTTACTCGACTAGCCTGCGGGATGCATCCTCTCGCACGTGTTTTTACTCGACTAGCCTGCGGGATGCATCCTCCCGCACGTGTTTTTACTCGACTAGCCTGCGGGAAGCATCCTCTCGCACGTGTTTTTACTCGACTAACCTGCGGGATGCATCCTCTCGCACGTGTTTTTACTCGACTAGCCTGCGGGATGCATCCTCCCGCACGTGTTTTTACTCGACTAGCCTGCGGGAAGCATCCTCTCGCACGTGTTTTTACTCGACTAACCTGCGGGATGCATCCTCTCGCACGTGTTTTTACTCGACTAGCCTGCGGGATGCATCCTCTCGCACGTGTTTTTATTCGACTAGCCTGCGGGATGCATCCTCTCGCACGTGTTTTTACTCGAGTAGCCTGCGGGATGCATCCTCTCGCACGTGTTTTTACTCGACTAGCCTGCGGGATGCATCCTCCCGCACGTGTTTTTACTCGACTAGCCTGCGGGAAGCATCCTCTCGCACGTGTTTTTACTCGACTAGCCTGCGGGATGCAACCTCTCGCACGTGTTTTTGCTCGACTAGCCTGCGGGATGCATCCTCTCGCACGTGTTTTTACACGACTAGCCTGCGGGATGCATCCTCTCGCACGTGTTTTTGCCCGACTAGCCTGCGGGATGCATCCTCTCGCAAGTGTTTTTACTCGACTAGCCTGCGGGATGCATCCTCTCGCACGTGTTTTTACTCGACTAGCATGCGGGATGCATCCTCTCGCACGTGTTTTTACTCGACTAGCCTGCGGGATGCATCCTCTCGCACGTGTTTTTACTCGTCTAGGCTGCGGGATGCATCGTCTCGCACGTGTTTTTACTCGACTAGCCTGCGGGATGCATCCTCTCGCACGTGTTTTTACTCGACTAGCCTGCGGGATGCATCCTCTCGCACGTGTTTTTACTCGACTAGCCTGCGGGATGCATCCTCTCGCACGTGTTTTTACTCGAGTAGCCTGCGGGATGCATCCTCTCGCACGTGTTTTTACTCGACTAGCCTGCGGGGTGCATCCTCTCGCACGTGTTTTTACTCGACTAGCCTGCGGGATGCAACCTCTCGCACGTGTTTTTGCTCGACTAGCCTGCGGGATGCATCCTCTCGCACGTGTTTTTACACGACTAGCCTGCGGGATGCATCCTCTCGCACGTGTTTTTACTCGACTAGCCTGCGGGATGCATCCTCTCGCACGTGTTTTTACTCGAGTAGCCTGCGGGATGCATCCTCTCGCACGTGTTTTTACTCGACTAGCCTGCGGGGTGCATCCTCTCGCACGTGTTTTTACTCGACTAGCCTGCGGGATGCATCCTCTCGCACGTGTTTTTACTCGTCTAGGCTGCGGGATGCATCGTCTCGCACGTGTTTTTACTCGACTAGCCTGCGGGATGCATCCTCTCGCACGTGTTTTTACTCGACTAGCCTGCGGGATGCATCCTCCCGCACGTGTTTTTACTCGACTAGCCTGCGGGATGCATCCTCTCGCACGTGTTTTTACTCGAGTAGCATGCGGGATGCATCCTCTCGCACGTGTTTTTACTCGACTAGCCTGCGGGGTGCATCCTCTCGCACGTGTTTTTACTCGACTAGCCTGCGGGATGCAACCTCTCGCACGTGTTTTTGCTCGACTAGCCTGCGGGATGCATCCTCTCGCACGTGTTTTTACACGACTAGCCTGCGGGATGCATCCTCTCGCACGTGTTTTTGCCCGACTAGCCTGCGGGATGCATCCTCTCGCAAGTGTTTTTACTCGACTAGCCTGCGGGATGCATCCTCTCGCACGTGTTTTTACTCGACTAGCATGCGGGATGCATCCTCTCGCACGTGTTTTTACTCGTCTAGGCTGCGGGATGCATCCTCTCGCACGTGTTTTTACTCGACTAGCCTGCGGGATGCATCCTCACGCACGTGTTTTTACTCGACTATCCTGCGGGATGCATCCTCACGCACGTGTTTTTACTCGACTATCCTGCGGGATGCATCCTCTCGCACGTGTTTTTGCTCGACTAGTCTGCGGGACGCAACCACTCGCACGTGTTTTTACTCGACTAGCCTGCGGGATGCATCCTCTCGCACGTGTTTTTGCTCGACTAGCCTGCGGGACGCATCCTCTCAAACGTGTTTTTACTCGACTAGCCTGCGGGATGCATCCTCTCGCACGTGTTTTTACTCGACTAGCCTGCGGGATGCATCCTCTCGCACGTGTTTTTACTCGAGTAGCCTGCGGGATGCATCCTCTCGCACGTGTTTTTACTCGACTAGCCTGCGGGGTGCATCCTCTCGCACGTGTTTTTACTCGACTAGCCTGCGGGATGCATCCTCTCGCACGTGTTTTTACTCGACTAGCCTGCGGGATGCATCCTCTCGCACGTGTTTTTACTCGACTAGCCTACGGGATGTATCCTCTCGCACGTGTTTTTACTCGACTAGCCTGCGGGATGCATCCTCTCGCACGTGTTTTTACTCGACTAGCCTGCGGGATGTATCCTCTCGCACGTGTTTTTACTCAACTAGCCTGCGGGATGCATCCTCTCGCACGTGTTTTTACTCGACTAGCCTGCGGGATGCATCCTCTCGCACGTGTTTTTACTCGACTAGCCTGCGGGATGCATCCTCTCGCACGTGTTTTTGCTCGACTAGCCTGCGGGATGCATCCTCACGCACGTGTTTTTACACGACTAGCCTGCGGGATGCATCCTCTCGCACGTGTTTTTGCCCGACTAGCCTGCGGGATGCATCCTCTCGCACGTGTTTTTACTCGACTAGCCTGCGGGATGCATCCTCTCGCACGTGTTTTTACTCGTCTAGGCTGCGGGATGCATCCTCTCGCACGTGTTTTTACTCGACTAGCCTGCGGGATGCATCCTCTCGCACGTGTTTTTACTCGACTAGCCTGCGGGATGCATCCTCTCGCACGTGTTTTTACTCGACTATCCTGCGGGATGCATCCTCTCGCACGTGTTTTTGCTCGACTAGCCTGCGGGACGCATTCACTCGCACGTGTTTTTCACTCGACTAGCCTGCGGGATGCATCTTCTCGCACGTGTTTTTACTCGACTAGCCTGCGGGATGCATCCTCTCGCACGTGTTTTTGCTCGACTAGCCTGCGGGACGCATCCTCTCAAACGTGTCTTTACTCGACTAGCCTGCGGGATGCATCCTCTCGCACGTGTTTTTACTCGACTAGCCTGCGGGATGCATCCCCTCGCACGTGTTTTTACTCGACTAGCCTGCTGGATGCATCCTCTCAAACGTGTTTTTACTCGACTAGCCTGCGGGATGCATCCTCTCGCACGTGTTTTTACTCGACTAGCCTGCGGGATGCATCCTCCCGCACGTGTTTTTACTCGACTAGCCTGCGGGAAGCATCCTCTCGCACGTGTTTTTACTCGACTAACCTGCGGGATGCATCCTCTCGCACGTGTTTTTACTCGACTAGCCTGCGGGATGCATCCTCTCGCACGTGTTTTTATTCGACTAGCCTGCGGGATGCAACCTCTTGCACGTGTTTTTACTCGACTAGCCTGCGGGATGCATCCTCTCGCACGTGTTTTTACTCGACTAGCCTGCGGGATGCATCCTCCCGCACGTGTTTTTACTCGACTAGCCTGCGGGAAGCATCCTCTCGCACGTGTTTTTACTCGAGTAGCCTGCGGGATGCATCCTCTCGCACGTGTTTTTACTCGACTAGCCTGCGGGGTGCATCCTCTCGCACGTGTTTTTACTCGACTAGCCTGCGGGATGCAACCTCTCGCACGTGTTTTTACTCGACTAGCCTGCGGGATGCATCCTCTCGCACGTGTTTTTACTCGACTAGCCTGCGGGATGCATACTCTCGCACGTGTTTTTACTCGACTAGCCTGCGGGGTGCATCCTCTCGCACGTGTTTTTACTCGACTAGCCTGCGGGATGAATCCTCTCGCACGTGATTTTACTCGACTAGCCTGCGGGATGCATCCTCTCGCACGTGTTTTTACTCGACTAGCCTGCGGGATACATCCTCTCGCACGTGTTTTTATTCGACTAGCCTGCGGGATGCATCCTCTCGCACGTGTTTTTACTCGACTAGCCTGCGGGGTGCATCCTCTCGCACGTGTTTTTACTCGACTAGCCTGCGGGATGCAACCTCTCGCACGTGTTTTTACTCGACTAGCCTGCGGGATGCATCCTCTCGCACGTGTTTTTACTCGACTAGCCTGCGGGATGCATCCTCCCGCACGTGTTTTTACTCGACTAGCCTGCGGGAAGCATCCTCTCGCACGTGTTTTTACTCGACTAACCTGCGGGGTGCATCCTCTCGCACGTGTTTTTACTCGACTAGCCTGCGGGATGCAACCTCTCGCACGTGTTTTTACTCGACTAGCCTGCGGGATGCATCCTCTCGCACGTGTTTTTACTCGACTAGCCTGCGGGATGCATCCTCCCGCACGTGTTTTTACTCGACTAGCCTGCGGGGTGCATCCTCTCGCACGTGTTTTTACTCGACTAGCCTGCGGGATGAATCCTCTCGCACGTGATTTTACTCGACTAGCCTGCGGGATGAATCCTCTCGCACGTGTTTTTACTCGACTAGCCTGCGGGATACATCCTCTCGCACGTGTTTTTACTCGACTAGCCTGCGGGATGCATCCTCTCGCACGTGTTTTTACTCGAGTAGCCTGAGGGATGCATCCTCTCGCACGTGTTTTTACTCGACTAGCCTGCGGGATGCATCCTCTCGCACGTGTTTTTACTCGACTAGCCTGCGGGATGCATCCTCTCGCACGTGTTTTTACTCGACTAGCCTGCGGGATGCATCCTCTCGCACGTGTTTTTACTCGAGTAGCCTGCGGGATGTATCCTCTCGCACGTGTTTTTACTCAACTAGCCTGCGGGATGCATCCTCTCGCACGTGTTTTTACTCGACTAGCCTGCGGGATGCATCCTCTCGCACGTGTTTTTACTCGACTAGCCTGCGGGATGCATCCTCTCGCACGTGTTTTTGCTCGACTAGCCTGCGGGATGCATCCTCACGCACGTGTTTTTACACGACTAGCCTGCGGGATGCATCCTCTCGCACGTGTTTTTGCCCGACTAGCCTGCGGGATGCATCCTCTCGCACGTGTTTTTACTCGACTAGCCTGCGGGATGCATCCTCTCGCACGTGTTTTTACTCGTCTAGGCTGCGGGATGCATCCTCTCGCACGTGTTTTTACTCGACTAGCCTGCGGGATGCATCCTCTCGCACGTGTTTTTACTCGACTAGCCTGCGGGATGCATCCTCTCGCACGTGTTTTTACTCGACTATCCTGCGGGATGCATCCTCTCGCACGTGTTTTTGCTCGACTAGCCTGCGGGACGCATTCACTCGCACGTGTTTTTCACTCGACTAGCCTGCGGGATGCATCTTCTCGCACGTGTTTTTACTCGACTAGCCTGCGGGATGCATCCTCTCGCACGTGTTTTTGCTCGACTAGCCTGCGGGACGCATCCTCTCAAACGTGTTTTTACTCGACTAGCCTGCGGGATGCATCCTCTCGCACGTGTTTTTACTCGACTAGCCTGCGGGATGCATCCCCTCGCACGTGTTTTTACTCGACTAGCCT